>NC_083475.1:21085682-21120682 GCF_030014155.1 Tachysurus vachellii
TCAGCTTGCAATCAGATCCTTCAGTCTGCATGCTAAAGGCTAACAGTTTAAATACCACAGCAGATAGTGTTAGCATTAGCATGAGTAAGGAATAAAACTCTGCATGTCGCTCTGAATGTGCTGTTGCTATAGAAACAGTAACACATCAGAAGGAAACCTCAGATAAATGGTGGTGTGGTGTCGATGTAGTAACTTAAGCCCCGCCCCCTGCAGGATTCCCCCCAGCCTACGGGACATGGTGTACTGTACGGGCGTGTCTCTGATGGACGAGGACGTGTGGGAGTTCATGTGGATGAAGTTTTGCTCCTCCACCGCCATCTCAGAGAAGAAGGTCCTGCTGGAGGCCCTGACCTGCAGCGACAACACCTTCCTACTCCACAGGTTCTTATCTCTATTCTCACGCCTCATCACCACCTCGCGTCTTTTTCCCCGACTTCAGATTTCACACACAGAATGTTAATAAAAGACAAAAACAGCTCAGATCAGGATTAGCGAGAAGCTACACGGAATATTAACAAGCGTCTTTTCTAGTCTTCAGAGCGTTAGCGAGTTTCTTTCACCAAAAACAAATCTGCAGTGTAAATGAAGGAGAAACGATTCCTACGAGTGTAACATTAATAATCTGACTGCATCACACGTCTATAAACGGAAGAGATGAGCGAGAGCAGCGTTAGCAATTAGCATAAGCCTTAAAGCTAATAAACAGAGGATAGATGCAGAAGCAGCTGCACTGTGATGGCACCTTGTTCTGAGCGTCACACAGCTAGAAGGACAGCTGGAAGAAATGTATTGTGTACAGGTTAATGAAAGAGAATAGTGTGTGTGTGTGTGTGTGTGTGTGTGTGTGTGTGTGTGTGTGTGTGAGCAGCTCCAGCTAGAACGTGTCACAGGAAGGAGAAGAACAGCTGAACAGCTGAAAGACTCATTTGAACAGAGTTAGTGTTGTTAGCGTCACGTTCCATCAGAGCGAGTGTGTGAACAAACCCCTGAATTCTAGCGAGTGTAAAATCGGCTGCTTGTTTTCTCCAGACTGCTGAACGCGTCTCTAAACTCGGACCTGGTGCCCGATCAAGACGTGATCGACGTCATCATCCACGTCGGACGAAACCCACACGCACGTCACTTAGCCTGGAGATATTTCAGGGAGAAGTGGAACGAGCTGAACTCCAGGTGTGTGTGTGTGTGTGTGTGTGTGTGTGTATATTGTGACTGACTCTCCTCCTGTGCAGGTTCGGTGAGGCTTTGTTTCTAAACTCCAAGTTAATCAGTGGAGTGACAGAGTTCCTCAACACACAGCGAGAACTGGATGAGGTGAGGATGGAACTCACACACACACACACACACACACACACACACACACACACACACGAGAGGACGTCTGGATATGGCTCACATGCACAAACACTACACACACAGAAACACACACTCACACACTCACACAGACACACGCACGAGCGGATGTCTGGATATGGCTCACACACACACACACACGCACGAGCAGATGTCTGGATATGGCTCACATACACAAACACACACGCACACACCAACACACACTCACACACACACTAATACACAAAAACACGCACACACAAACACATACACACACACACTCACAAGCACACAAACACACATACATACGGATACACACACGTGCACACACATAACTACACTCATACACACACAAACACACCTCCCACACAAACACACACCGACAGACACAGCAAACTGAGTCTGCGTTCTCCCGAGCGCTGGAGGTGGTGCAGGCCAACGTGAAATGGCACAAGCTTTACAGTGAGAGCTTCTTCCAGTGGCTGAGAAAATCCAGTGATGGTTAAAGATCCAGCTGCTGCTGACGTGTTCGTGTGGAGCCTCATCACACGTTTACTGCACGTTAACCAGGAGACGTGAGAAGAGCACGAGAGCAGACGCGATTATACACCCGGATCATCTGGAAACACGGCTCCAGGAGGACGAGGAGGATGAGGAGGAAGTGGACACAAGTGTGTGTGTGTGACTGCAAGTGCTATACGAATCACTGATCAGTGTTGCATGATGCTCTTATCTAGATTGACACAGATCAAAAACCTAAAACTGAATGTGTGTGTGTGTGTGTGTGTAAGTTAGTAGGCATTTGTGGTTGTGTTGTTTGAAGAATAAGATTCTTATTTTTATAATAAAGCTACAGTCTGTAACATAGTAGTTGAGTTGTATTTTTCTGGGGATTATCTCTTTATATAAGACACACTCACACACAAACACACTCACACACAACCATGATATCTACAGTACACTGGAGCAGCCAGTGCAGTCCTCTATTTTATGAATAAATAAATGAAGTTTAATGATTTGCAGTTTGTTGTTATGAGACGAATAAGCACTCACGAGAGGAGACGAATTCGCTATGGGTGTGTAACAGGGTGTGTAACAATGTAGCAGGGTCTAACAGGGTGTGTAACAATGTAGCAGGGTGTAACAGTGTGTGTAAGAGGGTGTGTAACAATGTAGCAGGGTGTAACAGTGTGTGTAAGAGGGTGTGTAACAATGTAGCAGGGTGTAACAGTGTGTGTAAGAGGGTGTGTAACAATGTAGCAGGGTGTAACTGTGTGTAACAGTGTGTGTAACAGTGTGTAAAAAAGTGTGTAACAATGTAGCAGGGTGTAACAGGGTGTGTAACAGGGTGTGTAACAATGTAGCAGGGTGTAACAGGGTGTGTAACAATGTAGCAGGGTGTAACAGGGTGTGTAACAGTGTAGCAGGGTGTGTAACAGTGTAGCAGGGTGTGTAACAGTGTGTGTAACAGTGTAGCAGTGTATGTAACACAGTGTGTAACAGGGTGTGTAGCAGGTTGTAACAGAGTGTGTAACAGTGTAGCAGGGTGTATAATGTAATGTAAATGTGTAACAGGGTGTGTAACACTGTGTGTAATAGTGTAGAAGGGTGTGTAACACTGTGTGTAACACTGTGTAATAGTGTAGAAGGGTGTGTAACACTGTGTGTAATAGTGTAGAAGGGTGTGTAACACTGTGTGTAACACTGTGTGTAACACTGTGTGTAATAGTGTAGAAGGGTGTGTAACACTGTGTGTAACACTGTGTGTAACACTGTGTAATAGTGTAGAAGGGTGTGTAACACTGTGTGTAATAGTGTAGAAGGGTGTGTAACACTGTGTGTAACACTGTGTGTAACACTGTGTGTAATAGTGTAGAAGGGTGTGTAACACTGTGTGTAACACTGTGTGTAACACTGTGTGTAATAGTGTAGAAGGGTGTGTAACACTGTGTGTAACACTGTGTAATAGTGTAGAAGGGTGTGTAACACTGTGTGTAATAGTGTAGAAGGGTGTGTAACACTGTGTGTAACACTGTGTGTAACAGTGTAGAAGGGTGTGTAACACTGTGTGTAACACTGTGTGTAACACTGTGTGTAATAGTGTAGAAGGGTGTGTAACACTGTGTGTAACACTGTGTGTAACACTGTGTGTAATAGTGTAGAAGGGTGTATAACACTGTGTGTAACACTGTGTAATAGTGTAGAAGGGTGTGTAACAATTGTGTAATAGCGTAGCAGGGTGTGAAACAGTGTATCCATGTGTGTAACAGTGTAGCAGGATGTGTAACAGTGTCTCCTTTGAATCACATGTTGATTATTTTCCTATACCTGCACCACACACACACACACACACACAAACACACACACTATTCCTTACATCCTTCATTACTTTATGGATCTGACTGTATCTCACGCCACACAGATTAAACACTAAAGTAGAAATTGAAATGATTAAACATTCGCAGTGTGACGTTCTCCCTCTCAGCCAGCTCCATCTTTACTCCCCAACACATGAAGGATGTGTAATCAATACCCGCCTAGTAAACACTTGACCTATTATTGTTCAGTGAATTTGAAAGCAAGTTGTGGTTAACGGTGTGTATAAAGTGTGTGCGTTGGTGGCATGCACCCTGAAGAAACCATTTTCTGCTGGGTAAAGCTGGCGGATTTTCTCTTTCATCAGCAGGTCTGAAGGAAACGGCGAGTGAAAGCAGCTGGGGATGTGCCACGCTTTAATCCTCACACTCCGAATGGAAGTGTGCTCTTTTCTATTTGCCTGAGCGCTGAAACCCTGCGTCTGCATCCTGTGTCGCTCTACAACTCCGTGAGGGATCATGAATTAAAATGGGTTTTTTTTACCTCAGCTGTGGACGCTCATATTTTATTTATTTATACCGTTTCTCCTGTGCTGAAGAGCATCATGAGCATAAACTGTGATCTCACACAGACAGCACAATGTGCACAGATAACTCACGTATTAACACTGGACTAATTAAAGGTGCACCTTTAGGTTTTTTTAATCCTCACAGGTTTGTTCGAATTCAATTCATTTCCCAAAAGATACCAAATAAATCACTGACACTCAGGGAGAAGTGTCTAATCTACAACCACACAAAAAAGTGTGTGTATCTGTGTGTGTAGATTGCTTTGGTTGTGTATATGTGTATATGTATAGTTGTGTGTGTTTGATTGTGTATCTGTCTTTATATGTGTGTATTTGTAGTTGAAGCTGTTTGTGTACTGTATGTGTGTGTATAGTTGAGTGTGTGTTTGTGTATGTGCATGTATATGTATAGTTTTGTGTGTGTCTGTGGGTGTAGTTAAGCATATCTGTGTGAATATGTGTGTATATGTATAGTTTTGTGTGTGTGTGTGGTTGATTGTGTATCTGTGTGTATATGTATAGTTGTGTGTGTGTGTGGTTGATCATGTATCTGTGTGTATATGTATAGTTGTGTGTGTGTGGTTGATTGTGTATCTGTGTGTATATGTGTGTAGTTGAAGCTGTTTGTATGTGTGTGTGTTTGTGTAGTTGAGTGTATGTGTATGTGTGTGTATAGTTGAGTGTGTGTGTATGTATAGTTTTGTGCGTGTCTGTGGGAGTAGTTGAGCATATCTGTGTGAATATGTGTGTATATGTATAGTTGTGTGTGTGTGTGTGTGTGTGTGTGTGTGTGTGTGGTTGATTGTGTATCTGTGTGTATATGTATAGTTGTGTGTGTGTGTGGTTGATTGTGTATCTGTGTGTATATGTATAGTTGTGTGTGTGTGGTTGATCGTGTATCTGTGTGTATGAGAGTATGTTTCTGTAGGTGTGTTTGTGTGGTTGAGCGTGTGTCTTTGTGTGTGTATACGTGTGTGTATGCAAAATTGATTGTGTCTGTGTGTTTGTGTGTAATTTTGCGTAACAAAAAAAGGCAGTCTGAAAGATGAATAATATTTTCGTCACTTCCGACACATCAGAAGAGTCAGATCAGATTTGTGTGTATTTGTGTGTCTGTGGTGTTGTGAACATTTCCTTTTCCTCTTCAGAATCCCTCCTGTGAGGACAACATCATGACACGCTGCTTGTTAACACCCACAGAATTCAAAACTGACAAGCAAGAAGTGGCTCAGTTATCTGGCGGCATCACGTTAATCTCTAACAGACATCTTAGAAAAGCTCCAGGTATCAACTCCGTCTGATTTAAAGCCTGTTTGGCTCTGGACGGATTAGAAAGTTCATGTAAGCTCGAGATTTACAGCGTAAAGAAATACAAATAAGAAAAACATTCAGCTACTCATTAGTTTAGAGGATAAATTAGCTCTGGGTGAAATGTGCTAGCGGATTAGAAACCTTTGAGAAAAGTCTACAGTGTGTGTTTCCCTTACACACACACACACACACACACACACACATCTTGTGATTTGTCTCAGAGTAGAGGTTAATGGTTTGTGGAGTTATGAGCTAATTTAGCGTAGCGGGCGCACGGCTAAGCTGCTTGACCCGTTTCAGTCCTGTGGAGGAACGTAAATTAGCTCCTGTGGCTAAATTCAGCTCGCATTTTCAACTCGACTGTGCTGTGAAGCTCGAATATAAATCTGAAACACAGATTCCTCTCCATCCATCCACAGATTCTTTAGCATTTAGAAATGAGTTTTGTTTCTTAACAGGTGTCTGAGTTGGAGCGGAAAGATGCGTCTGATTACACGCTTCATCTGAATCGTTTCAACGATTAGCAATCACATTGTTTTTAAAATAGCCTCGGTGTCAGATCAAATGAAAACGGCTAATTAGCAGAAGGGCTGCGTTCAGACTGTCAGCTAACGCACAGAAGGTGTTGATTATTGTTTCTTGAGCAACGACTCGATTTAAAGAACAAAGTGTTTCATGGTTGCTATGGTGATTTGCTGTAAGGAGATTTTTTTATTCATCGTGTTTAGAAGGAGTCTCCAGCGCCAGAAGTAAAGCTAGTAAATAGTTTTCACTTTTTTGTTGACTTTTGTTAACAAAATACGACAAGCTGCATTTTTTTTGTTGTTGTTAGGGAACGAAAGTTCCGCTCCAAAGATCCAAAGCCAGATCATGCTAATATCACCGTTAATGCTAACACGTGTCATCGTGTAATCAGCTTAAACTCATCATTGTATAGCCGCATTGCATTCTGGGACTTTTAAGTACTCCTATACTGGGTTTCTCATGAACATGAGCCACCATTGAACCCTGAGCATCATCTAGTGTGTTTACAGGAATAATTAAAACACAGCATCAACAAATTAGCTAATCACATAAGCTGTGATTACTACACACTACTACACACTACTACACACTACGCACCTACACTACAGACTCTGAACTCTAGTGTCTATGTCTATGTATGAATGTTAGACGAGTCGTGTTAGCTTTACGCTAACAGGAAGCAGAAGCCATTTTTCCAGCTGATGGCAAATTACATCAAACGTAATGCAATGATGTAAAGTAGGATAAGCTAAATTGTTGTCCGCCATCTTGAAAATGTTTTCTTGTCCAGCATCAGCGCCTGGTGGCCCCGCCCCCTCTTCTGCTACATAAGCAAAGCCTGAGGTTTTAAGTGCATGAATACACTTCATCATCTTGGTTCTTCTCTTTCTTTTATTTCTTCTTCTTGTTCTTTTTGGAGTTGTCAGGAATGGAGCTGTGTATGTGTGTGATTTGGGACTCAACCTCTATTTTAAGGGCAGGTTTGTGTTTGTAGTTAGTAGTTTTATTTGACAGTCTCCAGATCCTCCTTGTTCTTTCCTCCTACTGAGGAGATAAAGAGGGTTCAGATGGAGGGTGAAGCAGCTGATATGAATCAGAGTGAAATAATCCAAGACTAATCAAAGGCTTTGGATTTTTCACTCCTGTTCATTTGGTGCAACTCACACAGAGGCGAGTGTGTCAGCCCTGAGCCCACAGACTGTATTACAGGGACTAGACCTGACTGATCACATGTTCACAAGCAAACATCTGATTTTTTCCTCACATGAACCTGCTGCTTTTATTTTGTGGAAGTCTGACGAGTTGCTGAGCTGATGGTGTAAATCATTACAACACAAACATTCACTCCCTTGTCACCTCAGAGACTCATATGTATGTCTAATCTATTTCCTGTTTGTGGTGTATGTATAAAGAACATAGACATAAGGGCAGGAGGAAAGCCTAACAGTTTACTCTTGTGTGATGGTCTGTTCGGGAAGATGTTCGTGTTTATGAGTAGAACACACAAGAAAACTGCCATGAAGGCTTGAGGTTCCCAATGGGGGAGTGTCAGTTAGAGGTGTGTCAGCTGAAGGGGTGTCATTTGGAGGTGTGTCAGTTAGAGGTGTGTCAGTTGGAGGTGTGTCGGTTGGAGGTGTGTCGGTTGGAGGTGTGTCGGTTGGAGGTGTGTCAGTTGGAGGTGTGTCGTTGGAGGTGTGATGGTTGGAGGTGTGTCAGTTGGAGGTGTGTCCGTTGGAGGTGTGTCGGTTGGAGGTGTGTCGGTTGGAGGTGTGTCATTTGGAGGTGTGTCAGTTGGAGGTGTGTCATTTGGAGGTGTGTCAGTTGGAGGTGTGTCAGTTGGAAAACTTGGACGAATCCGTGGATGCTGTGTCTGTAGTTGAGGATAAATGTCTTGAATTTGAACGTTAAGATATGCATTATTTTCAGTTCTTATGTGTTTGGTTTATGAGGCAACAGACGAACCAAGTCTAAGCAAACAGGTCAACGTTATAGGCGAGAAATTTAGATTGCGATTATAATATAATTCGTAACGATAAAGTTTACAGCAGCTTCTGATAAAAAACATGAAAGAGAAAACCACAAAAAACACAGTGCACATTGTTTGTTCTTCATCTAGAAATACAAGTACAAATTTTGCTGCACACGAATGAACCCGACGTCGTATTTATGACTTCCCAAACTCGCAAATACTGTAAGTACCTTGACTTTAACCTGTAACACTGTTGTTTGTTGTGTGTCTGAAACCCGGAAGTGTTTACACTCTGTTTCTGTAACTCTCTTATTAGACTTTGTGATGTTGGAGTCTTTCACTCGGACCGTAGCGTCTCAGCGCTTCAGCTTCTTCCCCGAGCCTCTTTACTGTTCAACAGGTCACGCTGAATAAAAAACGATCTGTCTTGCAAATAAATAAATGTGAGTGTGTTTTAATTAAACTGATAAATATCTCAGGGGCCTCATTGAAATTAGGTGTCAGGTTTCAGGTATAAATGTGCAGCTGGTAGACAGGATAATGAGCAAAAGTGCATGAAAAATTCACCCAGTCACTGGATTATTAGTTCAGTATCGCTAATAAATCAGAAGCCTACCAAAGATTAACTTATTAGCTTCTGAGCTGCACAGTAAACATGAATCTAATTTCTGTAGTAAAACTTTTTTTTAAGTTAGTTTAGTGTAAAAGAGAGAAACCGCCCAAGGCCAGTTTGCAGCTGGAACAATAACAGAGGTGGGAAAAAAACATGAAACGTGTTGAGAGGGAAAATGGTTTGGTCTTTTTTAAAATTTTTTATTTCACAAAAAGTGAAATGTTTTTAGGTGCATTTTTTTTTAAATGACGAGAAAATACACAGGAGGATAAAACAGCACTGAACCCTGTGTACTAGGAATGTGTCCTAGTTTGCACGGGTTAGTGTTGAAAACACAAGATCAACTATCAGAGTTGGTCTTACCTTCAACGCAGGTGTCCTTCAAAGTCCCTCGGTCTTCTAACAAAGGATCCTCTTCAAGTTCTTCTACCTAATCTATTCTTTGAATCTTTAAATGAAGGAGTCAGACTTAGACTTTTTTGTCTTTTCAGGATCCTCACAATGGGAGGCCTTGTTTTTATTAAAAGCAACATAATACAGATAAATGTGTGTAATATATATAAAGTTAAAAATAAAAGAAAATTACAAATAAAATCTCCTTCAAATAATCAAACAGGATTTGAATAAGTAAAAGTAGTTAAAATATAGGGGGGCACGGTGGCTTAGTGGTTAGCACGTTCACCTCACACATTCAGGGTCGGGGGTTTGATTCCCGCCTCCGCCTTGTGTGTGTGGAGTTTGCATGTTCTCCCCGTGTCTCGGGGGTTTCCTCCGGGTACTCCGGTTTCCTCCCCTGGTCCAAAGACATGCATGGTAGGTTGATTGGCATCTCTGGAAAATTGTCCGTATTGTGTGAGTGAATGAGAGTGTGTGTGTGTGTGCCCTGTGATGGGTTGGCACTCCGTCCAAGGTGTATCCTGCCTTGATGCCCGATGACGCCTGAGATAGGCACAGGCTCCCCGTGACCCGAGGTAGTTCGGATAGCGGTAGAAAGTGAGTGAGAGAGAAAACTTAATCACTTTTATATTTTTGATCTTGATCCATTTTTCATTTCTGTCTCAGAACAGAGTCTGATTCTTTTTCATCCATTGATTTCTTCAAGCTTCATATTCTTTTATTCATTCACCAGTTGTTTTATTTCTTCTGCTGCCTGTTCTATGCGCTTATTTTTTGCTTTCTTTGTCTTTCTCTCCTAGATCTACGTTTTCTGGTATTTGTAGCCCGAATCTCACTTTTCTTTTGTATGGGAATATGAGAGCAGGGTTTTAAAGTTGGATAGCATTGGTAAGGTTGCTCTATTGAGCATGAAGTTAACCATTTATTTCCTTTATCATCCATTCTACCTACCATTCTTACAACAACGCTCAATTACAACCCAGTTAGCATGAAATGTATGCAGCATCAGATCCCTTAAAGTCAGCATGTGTGTGTGTGTAATAAAGATCTGCAGAACCGTGTGTTCATGACAAAAATAGTCGTACTACACATGACTACACACTTACACTATACTGATTGAAAACATCCCACAAGTCCATCAGCATTCTGCTGGCAAACTGGTGAGAAGGTAAACGGAATATAGTAAATGTTTAAAATGTTGTAAAAGCAATCACACAATGTGCGTGAGCTCATTTAAAAGATCTCTGGCGTGTTGTCAGCCATCATGAAAATGTTTGCTTCTCATCCAGTGTTTAGTGTTTGTTAGCCCCGCCCCTTTTTCGGTACATCAGCAAAGCTGTGAGTGTTGAGTGCATGAAGTGTCCAACATCCACACTTGGTTTTTCAGTTGAATAAACGCATCATTTGGGTTCTTGAAGTGCACTTTTTCTTCTTCTTCTTCTTCTTCTTCTTCTTCTTCTTCTTTTTCTTCTTCTTCTTGACTTGATCAGAATCCAGAAATCTGCACCAGCACTGTTGTGTACAGTAACTCTGAGAATGGTACATTGTACAATCTGACCGAGTTATTTTTAATGAATTGTCCCAACCACTGAGGCAGGAAGTCTAACGAGAGCCGAAGATGCTGAAGGCCACAACGTCTGCTCCAGTCCAACTCACATTCAGCTCATTAAAGAGCAAAATCAATTCATCTGGAACGTCCAGCAGATGTTCATCTGTGATTTCTCTGCAAATCTGAAAGAAAGGAGCAGAGGTGTTCATATGCAGGGTAAAATTTACTTCTCAAAGTCGTTCAGACGTTAAACATCGTGACAAACATTGCACTGCTAAAGAACAGCTTGAAGCCATGAGGTTCGGTTGTGCCTGAGAAAATTCTCCATGTCTTATCTCCACTCATATCATCAGATCTCAGCGATGATAACTCCAGACAAACTGAAATTCCAGTCGGTGAAACTCCACACAGTAAGATTTCTATTTTCAGTCCACAAAGCAGTTCTAGAGAAATTAATTCTGCTTTACTCATTAAGCTTTTTGACACAATTGTGATGCTAATTAGCAGCTTGGCTCGTGCCATTAGCGGCGTTTTAGCACTTATTGATCGACAGGAACAGAGAGGTGTGAAAGAACATGGCTGGAGTGGGTTCATTAAAGCACCTGCTCTGTTCGATTATTAGTGACACACGTCCAAATGAATAATAAAAACAGTGGTGTATGAACAGACGCTTAGATCTGCACCCTCCTGAGTTTACTGTGAGCAGAGCTTCCAGTTCACACAAAATGCTGGAGTTTCTCTGAGGGATGAAAGGAATGAAAGTGATTCTAGATATAATAATAAAATGAGATTAGAGATATTATATTGTGACAGTGTGGTAGATATCTAACACAATTGTGGTTTTATATCTAACACAATTTTCACATCTGATTTTTTTATATGTGATTCTTTTATATGATTCATTCATTCATTCATTCATTCATTCATTCATTCATTCATACATTCTTTTCACATGTGATCATTCACATGATTGATTCAATTTCACTCGATTCTTTCACATAATACATAAATTTTCTACGCCTCCTCCAAATGATTAATTAAATAATTACATTAATTACATTAAATTAATTAATAAAATGGGTTCCTCCGAGTACTCCGGTTTCCTCCCCCGGTCCAAAGACATGCATGGTAGGTTGATTGGCATCTCTGGAAAATTGTCCGTAGTGTGTGATTGCGCGAGTGAATGAGAGTGTGTGTGTGCCCTGCGATGGGTTGGCACTCCGTCCAGGGTGTATCCTGCCTTGATGCCCGATGATGCCTGAGATGCACAGGCTCCCCGTGACCCGAGGTAGTTCGGATAAGCGGTAGAAGATGAATGAATGAATGATTCTTTAACATGATTTATTTCTTTCACTAATAGTTTTTACACTTTCTTTTATGATTTTTTTCAGTGACATGAGTCATTTACGTTTGCATATGATTCCTTCATCTTATTTATTCATTTTCACATGATTTATTCATTTATATAACATGACTCGTAGCTTTTAACATGCGATTTCTTTTCAAACGTCTATCTATCTATCTATCTATCTATCTATCTATCTATCTATCTATCTATCTATCTATCTATCTATCTATCTATCTCAGACAGGATTTTAAGACCTAAGACTAAGTTCTCTGGCAGTGTAAATAATAATAATAATAATAATAATAATAATAATAATAAGGCTGTAATCACACAGTCTAAAAGCTATGTGAAGGAATCAGATCCAATTCTAGGGCCCTTAGATGACAGATTAACTCGTCGCTCCCAGGCTCTCTGGTGTGATAGAACCGTTTAGAGACTTAAACCGCGCGTGACCGGGACATGCCAGAGAAAAACGACTCAGAGAAAGTGGAGGAAACAGAGGCAGCAAGGGAGAAAGTAAACGCTTCGCAGGTATGAAAGACTTACAGCAGTACGAGTCCTAGGAGACAGGAGACACATCAGATGTGTAATGAAAAGCAGAACATCACCTTGGAGGCCTGAGGAAAAAATTTCTATCACACACACACACACACACACGCACACACACATTTTCTCTTAGTGAGAGATCAAATCCCCAGCAGGGCCACACAGAGACACAACAGCACAATATCATTTCTTTTGCTCAAAGCAAAAACATGGCAGTTCACTGAAAGGTCCTCATCCTCAAAGTAGAGACACCTGCGTGTCCCAATCAAAGGGAATAAACCTCAGGAGTGAGCATTAGTACACTTCAGAAGGCAGATACTTATTCTGACTAGCTCTACAGGCACACTTGTGGGCGTGGCCTGTCCTTGTTTTATGTACATGTTTTGACACTAAATCATGAAACACACATTTGACAAAATGCACTAATCAGTGTGAACAGTGATTAAATAAATCATTTATGTTACATGGTTGGGATTAGCAAAGCCACCTAGCTATGTACACTCAGCGATCTCTGCCAGCTAGCTATGTACACTCAGCGATCTCCGCCAGCTAGCTATGTACACTCAGCGATCTCTGCCAGCTAGCTATGTACACTAAGCGATCTCTGCCAGCTAGCTATGTACACTCAGCGATCTCTGCCAGCTAGCTATGTACACTCAGCGATCTCCGCCAGCTAGCTATGTACACTCAGCGATCTCTGCCAGCTAGCTATGTACACTCAGTGATCTCTGCCAGCTAGCTATGCACACTCAGTGATCTCTGCAACTCTTTTACACACTTTAATTATTGTGTATTAAATAATAAATGGGAACCTATTGGAGGCAGGAATTAACAGCAGGGAACTGAAGAAACGTCGGACCACAAGTGCCAGAGGATTGGGACTCGAGGAATCATTTGAGGAATCGTTTGGCTTTGTCACTTTACTGCATTCTAGCTAATTTGCATAGAAGTGAGAACATCTTTATTCACACAGAAAACGAAGGCATGTCTGTTGCTTTGTCGTTTGCTGAAGCGAGTAAACCTCATTCTATCTTTCTCACCCACACACATGTGGTGTCCTGGCAATGTTTTGGCTCTGCAGAGGTTTCTCTCTGATGTAAGAGTAAATCAAAGGTTTTTTCTGTAGACCCGCTCCATCCTTTAGCTCAGATCTTAATTAACCGCTTGGTTGCTTTTTTCATGTTGCTATCATGGGGCTGTTTTGCACTTAACAACAAAATGGCGATTCTTCAGAGGAGATGAGCCGTAACGGGCCGAGGGGTATAAAAACCAGCACCCCAGCTTAAAGGAACAAGCAGAAAAATGGTGTCAGATAAAGAGTTTGATCGAGCGTGAACAAAGAAAAACACAAACAAACCTGAAGCTGAGCGATTACATTACTGCTTGTTATATACAGGAGTGTGTGTTCAGTGTTGATACCTGAACACACCTCAAACACACTGAATGTTGAATTCTGGACTCTGATTGGCCAGAACTTTATGTGTTTTTTTTATGTGATTCTTTCACAAGATTGATTCATTTTCATGTGATTCCTTAACGAAGCATTAATTTCAACATATGACTCTTTCACACGATTGAATTTGTTGACATGTGATTCCTTCACATGATTCCTTAACGAAGCATTAATTTCAACGTATGACTATTTCATACGATTGAATTTGTTAAGACGTGATTCCTTGACATGATTCACTGATTTTCATCTATGACTCTTTCATTTGATTCAATCTCACAAACACACCTTCAGATCTCAAACTAGGAAACAGACCTGAAACCGAACGGTTCGCTTCGTACAGGAGTGTGTGTTCAGTGTTGATAAATCACACAAACCTTAAACACACTGCATGTTAAATTCTAGACTCTGATTGGTCAGAAGGGGTTGATTTAATTTCCTGTACCAGCAGTTCATTCCTAGCGTTTCACATAAATGGATTAAAAAAAATTTTGGAAGGAAGGAAAAAAGGAAGGAGTCTCCAGTGTCAATAAACAATATTCAGTAATCAGCTCATTCATCAAACCACACTGTTGTTGATTATTTCACTACAGCAGCTTGCAGTAAAACTCTTTTGTCTGAGGTCAAGTGCGAGTGAGGTTTTTAAAACTAATTTAAACCTCCTCTGTGACTTTGCACCTCGTTATAAAAACTTGAGTGGAAATGCAGAGGTCATCAGAAAAGCTGAGATGTAGAGAGTGTCGCTCGTTCCTAAATTAGCTCAGATGTCTCGAAACCCTTCAGCTCGCTGTCTTACTCGTTAGCTCTCAGTTGCTACTGGCAACAGTAACTTCATTATCATTAACACATCACACAGTGAAGTCTGATCAGTACAGCATCGAATCTCATTGTCTGCTCCCGCTGATATCTGAAAGGTTTACAGAAAAAGGTTTACATGTCAGGAATATGATCAGCACTGGAGGAACCAGAACCAATTTTAGTTCCTAAAGACAAAAATCAGGGCCACCAGAGGGTGGAGCTTGCTGTACGGAACATCACGTCAGGTACTGTATGTGTCAGGTATTTGTCAGAAAAATGTAAAGTACATAATCGTACAAAATCACACTATAGCACTCTTTATATATCATAGATGGTTTCTACACCTTTCAGTTTCTCAGAAGGTTCTGGAATAATTTAGTTTCTTTCTTAGTTTAGTCTCTCAGCCTTTTAGCTTCTCATGTAGCTTCCTGAATTACTTGTCCTGAACCCTTTATTTTCTCAGGAGGATTTAGAAATCCAGAACTTCCAGAGAAAACTAAAGATTATCTGAAGTTTCTGAGGAACTATAAGATGTAGGAACCATCAGAGTGATTAAGTAGACCCAGAGACTTGGTTCTTGAGGAATTAAGATTTCTAAATCCTCCTGAGAAAATAAAGGAAAATAAATCCTACTTAGTTTCTTTCTTTATTTTCTCAGGAGGATTTAAAATTCTTGAGTCCTCAAGAACCGAGTCTCTGGATCTACTTAATCTCTCTGATGGTTCCTACATCTTATAGTTCCTCAGAAATTTCAGATAATCCTTAGTTTTCTCTGGAAGTTCTGTAAGATCTTGAATATTTGTTCTTGACTTAGTTACAAATCTCTTGGGCAACTTCAGGGGCTGTTTAGTCCTGCTGAAAGTTCTGGAACTTATTAGTTCTTGGGTAGCTTCAGGGACTATTTTGTTTTTCATAAAGTTCAGGAACTCTTTAGTTTTTGGGCAGCTTCAGGAACTCTTTAGTTCTTCAGAAAGTTCAGGAACTCTAGTTCTATTGCCATTTTCATTGACTATTTAGTTCTTCCAAAAGTTCTGGAACTCTTTATCCCTTGGGCATCTTTAGGGAATATTTAGTTCTTCAGAAAGTTCAGGAACTCTAGTTCTTGGCCAGCTTTAGGGACTATTTAGTTCTTTGGACATTTCGGGAACTCTTTAGATTTTGTGCAGCTTTAGGGAATATTTAGTTCTTCAGAAAGTTCTCTATTTCTTTGGTATTGATGAAGAGGCTCTGGAGGTGAGCCTTTAGTTCTAGCATGGCCATGTCGTGTCGCTGCTACATTCTGCTTTGTGTTGTCAGAATTCCCCTCTCCTTTGAGCTCATTTTTATTTCCCCCTAACACTGATGTTGCTCCTCACTCTGTACAACACACACTTTCAACACATTGTGCAGTGAAGATGTTTGCAATCTGGATGGTTTATCATTAATGGTGAAACAATACATCAAGCATCATGCTGATATCTGATCTTCAGCATCTCAAATAAGGATTACTATCCAGAATGTTCTCTCAGTTACTGTCGAGGGATTTATTTTACGAGAAGCATTTTGGACAAAATGGATTCCTAAACGCAACATTAGCGGGAATGGCTGCTACGTCTCCTGAGCTTTGAGAGACTGCAATAAAACCTTCCCCAGCGTGTGACCTCTGCTTTCCTAAATGTCTGGAGACATACAGAGCCGAGGATGGCGTTCAATATGGAACAACACATAAATATGGAGAAAGAGTGAGCGAGAGAAAGCGAGGGAGGGACAGAGGGAGGGAGGAAATTGATCACTTGGGACTAAATATGAATTATTGAGGCTGAGTGTTTTGGCCTGGCTGCTCTGCATCATTAATCATTTACACCTCTGCATCTATTAACACAATAAAAAATAGAAAAGGAAAAAGCAGGAGAGATGAAATTAGAAGCGGAATGTTTCAGCGCTCGGCTCATCGGCCCATGAAATGGAGGGATGTGGTGTAAAGGTGTACGTGCTGAGGACGATCGGAACACCTCGTTTATTTCTCCAGAAATGTTTAAAAACATAAAAAGTTTTTGGAGTTTTAATTATACAAGTCGATGGTTGATTTTGTGCTGTTTATTATTGATCTTCTGTCGCTGGGTTTTTGTTTCTCTTCCCATGGATTAAACTGGTCCACAAACATCACTGCTAACAATAACGATGTTCATATTTATATCAAACTGAATGGATTCTGGATCCTGAACTAAAAAAATCTGGAATATTTTATATAATAGAAGTATTTTAGACGTGTGTTTTCCCCTCTGTTGATGATCTTACACTGAATCTTAGTGAAAGATAAATTTGAGCTGCTTTTTAGATGAACAAACACTCAGAGCATCTCAAAGAGCAGAAACGGGATTTATTTGAACATTTACTCTCAAAATACAAACATTTGTGTGTAGAAAAAAATAACAGTTTTTGAACTTGAACTATGAATATATTGCTCTAGTATTGTGGATAAAAACAGAAATAAAGATGAAACAAATTCTTAAAGTCCTGATTTTTCACTTTCATATGAGCTTCATATTAACACCACTGTGTAGTGAGACATGATGAATACACTCAATCATTAACATGGACACAATAAAACAATAGGAAACAACATTTTATGGTTTCTGAGGAAAACGTGATCAAATGAAATTAAACAAAATAAACATCAAAATAAGAGACACATGAAAAGTTATACAACAGGCACTTAGCAACTGAAGCAGAAATGTATGAAGTGAACTGATCAAATCAGGAAACAAAAGAAGATGCTAAGATTAGCGAGATAGTCAGGATTTGTGAATTAGCATGTAAGACTAGCTAACGAGTCAGGTTTTGTGAATTAGCATGTAAGACTAGCGAATGAGTCAGGTTTTATGAATTAGCATGTAAGACTAACTAATGAGTCAATCTAGCCATGGGGGTCACAGTCCAGTGACTTCTGTGCCGGTCCCAAGCCCGGATAAATAGAGAGGGTTGCGTCAGGAAGGGCATCCGGCATAAAACATTGCCAAATCTAACCATGCGAGTTGTCAGTAAGAATTTCATACCGCATCGGTCGAGGCCCGGGTTAACAACGACCGCCATCGGCCGCCATCTGAAGGAGGAGTTTGTGAGGAATGTTCTGGAGGTGAAGAGAGTGTCAGACAGGGTGATGAGTCTGAAGTTAGAGATTGAAGGGGTGATGTTGAATGTTGTTAGTGGTTATGCCCCACAGGTAGGTTGTGAGTTAGAGGAGAAAAAGAGATTCTGGTGTGAATTCGATGAGGTGATTGAGAGTATTCCCACGGGTGAGAGAGTGGTGATAGGAGCGGATTTTAATGGACATGTTGGTGAGGGGAACACAGGTGATGAGGAGGTGATGGGCAAGTTTGGAGTTAAGGAAAGGAACCTTGAAGGACAGATGGTAGTAGACTTTGCTAAGAGGATGGACATGGCTGTGGTTAACACGTATTTTCAGAAGAGGGAGGAACATAGAGTGACTTACAAGAGTGGAGGTAGGAGAACACAGGTAGACTACATCCTTTGTAGAAGAGGCAATCTGAAAGAGATTAGTGACTGTAAAGTGGTAGTGGGAGAGAGTGTAGCCAGACAGCATAGGATGGTGGTGTGTAGGATGACTCTGATGGTCTGTAAGAGGAAGAGGTCAAAGATAGAGAAGAAAACTAAGTGGTGGAAGCTGAAAAAGGAGGAATGTTGTGAGGAATTTAGACAGAAGTTGAGGCAGGCTCTGGGTGGTCAGGTAGTGCTGCCGGATGACTGGGAAACTACAGCAGAAGTGATCAGGGAGACAGGGAGAAAGGTGCTGGGTGTGTCATCTGGAAGGAGGAAAGAAGATAAGGAGACTTGGTGGTGGAATGAGGAAGTTCAGGATAGTATACAGAGGAAGAGATTAGCCAAGAAGAAGTGGGATATGGACAGGACTGAAGAGAATAGACAAGAATACAAGGAGTTACAGCGCAGAGTGAAGAGGGAGGTGTCTAAGGCCAAGCAGAAGGCATATGATGAGTTGTACACTAGGTTAGACACTAGAGAAGGAGAGAAGGACTTGTACAGGTTAGCTAGACAGAGGGATCGAGATGGGAAGGATGTGCAGCAAGTTAGAATTATTAAGGATAGAGATGGAAGGGTGCTCACAAGTGAGGAGAGTGTACAGAGGAGATGGAAGGAATACTTTGAGGAGCTGATGAATGAGGAAAATCAGAGGGAAAAAAGAGTAGAAGGGGTGAATTCTGTGGAACAGGAAGTAGATAAGATTAGAAAGGATGAAGTCAGGAAGGCCTTGAAGAGGATGAAAAGTGGAAAGGCAGTTGGTCCTGACGACATCCCGGTAGAAGTCTGGAAGTGTCTAGGAGAGGCAGCAGTGGAATTTTTAACTAGTTTGTTCAACAGGGTATTAGAAAGTGAGAGGATGCCTGAGGAATGGAGAAGGAGTGTGTTAGTGCCGATCTTTAAGAATAAGGGTGACGTGCAGAGTTGCAGCAACTATAGGGGGATAAAGTTGATGAGCCATACAATGAAGTTGTGGGAAAGAGTAGTGGAAGCTAGGTTAAGGAAGGTGGTGGAAATTTGTGAGCAGCAGTATGGCTTCATGCCGAGAAAGAGCACAACAGATGCAATTTTTGCTCTGAGAATGTTGATGGAGAAGTATAGGGATGGTCAGAGGGAGTTGCACTGTGTGTTTGTAGACTTAGAGAAAGCGTATGACAGGGTGCCAAGAGAAGAGCTGTGGTACTGTATGAGGAAGTCAGGAGTAGCAGAGAAGTATGTCAGAGTGGTGCAGGACATGTATGAGAGGAGCAGGACAGTGGTGAGGTGTGCTGTAGGTCAGACAGAGGAGTTTACAGTGGAGGTGGGACTGCATCAGGGATCGGCTCTGAGCCCCTTCCTGTTTGCTATAGTGATGGACCAGTTGTCAGAGGAGGTCAGACAGGAGTCTCCTTGGACGATGATGTTTGCAGATGACATTGTGATCTGTAGTGAGAGCAGGGAGCAGGTGGAGGAAAACCTGGAGAGGTGGAGGTTTGCGCTGGAGAGAAGAGGAATGAAAGTCAGTCGTAGTAAGACTGAGTACATGTGTGTGAATGAAAGGGAGGGAAGTGGAATAGTAAGGTTACAGGGTGAAGAGGTGAAGAAGGTACAGGAGTTTAAGTACTTGGGGTCAACAGTCCAGAGTAATGGAGAGAGTGGGAAAGAAGTAAAGAAGCGAGTGCAGGCAGGTTGGAGTGGGTGGAGAAAGGTGTCAGGAGTTCTGTGTGATAGGAAAATATCAGCAAGAATCAAGGGGAAGGTGTACAGGACAGTGGTGAGACCGGCCGTGCTGTATGGTTTAGAGACAGTGACACTGAAGAAGAGACAGGAGTCAGAGCTTGAGGTAGCCGAACTGAAGATGTTGAGGTTCTCTTTGGGTGTGACAAGATTGGACAGGATTAGGAACGAGTACATCAGAGGGACAGCCCATGTTGGACGTTTGGGGGACAAAGTTAGGGAGGCGAGATTAAGATGGTTTGGACATGTTCAGAGGAGGGAGAGTGAGTATATTGGTAGGAGAATGTTGGACATGGAGCTGCCAGGCAGGAGGCAAAGAGGAAGGCCAAAGAGGAGGTATATGGATGTAATTAATGAGGATTTGAAGCTAGTGGGTGCAAGTGTTGAGGATGCAGAAGATAGGGTTAGGTGGAGAGAGATGATTCGCTGTGGCGACCCCTGAAGGGAAAAGCCGAAAGAAGAAGAAGACTAACTAATGAGTCAGGTTTTGTGAATTAGCATGTAAGACTAACTAATGAGTCAGGTTTTGTGAATTAGCATGTAAGACTAACTAATGAGTCAGGTTTTGTGAATTAGCATGTAAGACTAGCTAACGAGTCAGGTTTTATGAATTAGCATGTAAGACTAGCTAATTATTCAGGTTTTGTGAATTAGCATGTAAGACTAGCTAACGAGTCAGGTTTGTGAATTAGCATGTAAGACTAGCGAATGAGTCAGGTTTTATGAATTAGCATGTAAGACTAACTAATGAGTCAGGTTTTGTGAATTAGCATGTAAGACTAACTAATGAGTCAGGTTTTGTGAATTAGCATTTAAGACTAGCTAATTATTCAGGTTTTGTGAATTAGCATGTAAGACTAGCTAACGAGTCAGGTTTGTGAATTAGCATGTAAGACTAGCTACAGTAATTATTCAGGTTTTGTGAATTAGCATGTAAGACTAGCTAATGAGTCAGGTTTTATGAATTAGCATGTAAGACTAGCTAATTATTCAGGTTTGTGAATTAGCATGTAAGACTAGCTAATGAGTCAGGTTTTATGAATTAGCATGTAAGACTAGCTAATAAGTCAGGTCTTGTGAATTAGCATGTAAGACTAGCTAACGAGTCAGGTTTTATGAATTAGCATGTAAGACTAGCTAATTATTCAGGTTTTGTGAATTAGCATGTAAGACTAACTAATGAGTCAGGTTTTGTGAATTAGCATGTAAGACTAACTAATGAGTCAGGTTTTGTGAATTAGCATGTAAGACTAACTAATGAGTCAGGTTTTGTGAATTAGCATGTAAGACTAGCTAACGAGTCAGGTTTGTGAATTAGCATGTAAGACTAGCTACAGTAATTATTCAGGTTTTGTGAATTAGCATGTAAGACTAGCTAATGAGTCAGGTTTTATGAATTAGCATGTAAGACTAGCTAATTATTCAGGTTTGTGAATTAGCATGTAAGACTAGCTAATGAGTCAGGTTTTATGAATTAGCATGTAAGACTAGCTAATAAGTCAGGTCTTGTGAATTAGCATGTAAGACTAGCTAACGAGTCAGGTTTTGTGAATTAGCATGTAAGACTAACTAATGAGTCAGGTTTTGTGAATTAGCATGTAAGACCAGCTAAAGAGTCAGGTCTTGTGAATTAGCATGTAAGACTAGCTAACGGGTCAGGTTTTGTGAATTAACATGTAGATGGAGATGGAGATGATGTAGGAGGAGATGGAGAAGACAGATGAGATGTTTCAGGATATGTAGGTGATGTAAAAGGAGAGGAAGAAGAGGGAGGAAATGTTTCAGGATATGTAGGTGATGTAAAAGGAGATGGAGATGATGTAAGAGGAGATGGAGAAGAGGGAGGAGATGTTTCAGGATATGTAGGTGATGTAGAAGGAGATG
Organism: Tachysurus vachellii; assembly: GCF_030014155.1. Classification (NCBI taxonomy): domain Eukaryota; kingdom Metazoa; phylum Chordata; class Actinopteri; order Siluriformes; family Bagridae; genus Tachysurus; species Tachysurus vachellii. The sequence continues at coordinate 21,107,538 of NC_083475.1, forward strand.
GAGATGTAGGAGGAGATAGAGAAGAGGGAGGAGATGTTTCAGGATATGTAGGTGATGTAGAAGGAGATGGAGAAGATGTAGGAGGTGTTGGACAGGCTGCTTTGTGCTTGTATCATTTCACCTTCCTCTTTCTCTCTTAAAATGAGAAAAATGTTTAATTTTATGGAGCTTTATTTTATTGCGCATCACTGAGTGTTGAGCTGCTGATCCTCATCAGATTACATTCGACTTTAATAACCTTTAATGAAATCGCAAAAGAGCAGGAAGGTGATTAGAGATTTGAAACCGTAGAAGAGCACTGGTTGCTCGCTATTTTCTTCACATGCATCATCTCCTGAGAGAGAGAGAGAGAGAGCGAGAGAGAGAGAGAGACCTTGCACTTTTTAAAGACGTGACCGGATATTGCAGCAGTAACATAATCAATATCTAATTCCCTTATCAGTGAGCTTGGGCTAGGGGTTTAATTGGGGATGGTATCAGAGGCTGAAGACGCAGTGTGCAGCTTTCTGATGTCTCCCTCGTCGTCTATCTTTCGTTCTTCTCTACCTCGTTAACTCCCCTCAGGTCGTCATCCGGTGCCGTTAAAATAAGTGTCACTGTCAATGTTTTACAAATCTGCAACAAAAGCGCTCTTTATCCTCACATCTGTTTCTCCTGTTGACCTCAGCGCACTCTTTTCCATCAGATTTCCCTCCACGTTCCTCACTTCACTTTCCTCTGGATGCAGAAAGGGAGGGATGAAGGGATAGAGGGATGATGTGTTTTCTGCAAGCATCACCTTCCTGACCTCAGATCAATAAGCTTCTCGCTCAGATCCCTTAACGCCTGAGTGTGATCATCACCACGGCGATCTGAGACCCGGCTCCGATTTATCACTGGCTGAGACACACTGGACTCTGAGTGAGAAGACGAATCAGAGATCGGGTTCACCTCGTCCTTCAGCGGAGTTTCTACAAAGATGCAGGAGCAGAATGATGATGATCCATAAAGCTGCAGTAGATCCCACTGTGCGGATACCAGAACCTCATCTCTTTAACCATTAAAAACATCACTATCATCACCATCAAGCCATCATCATTATCATCATCGTCCTCTTCATCATTCCATTATCATCTTTAACACTATCATCACCATCATGCCATCATCATCATCAAACCATCATTACCATCATTACCATGTGACCGAGCTGTTGCAATGGGAACAGTAACATGTTTAAGAGAAGAATTGCACTGATATAAACCTGGGATTTGCAGCTGTACTGATTGAGAATAGAGAATATATAGAGAATGATTCAACACCTTCTGACCAATCAGAACCCAGAAATAAACCCAGATTAAAGTATAGATCAAACAAATAGTACTTAGAGTCTTGTGTGTGTGTGTGTGTGTGTGTGTGTGTACTGATTTACTGAATGAGTAAAACGAACAGCTGAATCTTGACCCTGTTCTCTGGTGCTGCTCACTAGTTGGCATGTGGCTTAAGTGTTTAAGCTTACACGCACACACACACACATACATTGGCTAACATGCTGGCAAAAATACACAGCACATTTCTTCAGTGTTATATAAAAAAAAACACAGACATACAAACCCTATATATATATATATATATATATATATATATATATATATATATATATATATATATATATATAAACACTGCTGAATGTAAAGCAGTGGTGTGTAATGTGTAATGGTGTAATTTGTAATTTGTAATGGTGTAATGTGTGATTGTGTAATGTGTGATGGTGTAATGTGTAATAGTGTAACGTGTGATGGTGTAATAGTGTAATGTGTGATGGTGTAATGTGTAATGTGTGATATGTAATGTGTAATAGTGTAATGTGTGATGGTGTAATAGTGTAATGTGTGATGGTGTAATGTGTAATAGTGTAATGTGTGATGGTGTAATAGTTTAATGTGTAATGGTGTAATGTATAATAGTGTGATGGTGTAATTTATAATGCTGTAATGTGTGATGGTGTAATGTGTAATAGTGTAATGTGTGATGGTGTAATTTGTAATAGTGTAATGTGTGATGGTGTAATGTGTAATAGTGTAACGTGTGATGGTGTAATTTGTAATAGTGTAATGTGTGATAGTGTAATGTGTAATAGTGTAATGTGTGATGGTGTAATTTGTAATAGTGTAATGTGTAATGGTGTAATGTGTAATAGTGTAATGTGTGATGGTGTAATTTGTAATAGTGTAATGTGTAATGGTGTAATGTGTGATGGTGTAATTTGTAATAGTGTAATGTGTGATGGTGTAATTTGTAATAGTGTAATGTGTGATGGTGTAATGTGTAATGCTGTAATGTGTAATAGTGTAATGTGTGATGGTGTAATGTGTGATGGTGTAATTTGCAACGTAACAAAGCTGTTTAAAAAGTTACATTTATGTAAATATGGAGCGACTCGGTGCACCAATGGGAGTGAAGATAGTAGAGGTCACGTGATCATTGACAAAGAGCAACACTGCTTCTCCTTCATCTTAGATCGCATGATGCTGATAAACGCTGCTGAATTTTTACACACAAACACCAAATCTCCTCCAGTTTACAGCAAGAAAACTGACCTGCATTGCTAGCTGCACCACACACTGATAAACGTTATCACTATGGCAACCAGGCGTAGGAACGGCAGCACAGCGACTGGAGCCTTAGAGATAAAATCGCTGTATGTGTGAACAAAGCTGAAGTTTTCAGGACAGAGGAGCTTCTGAGTTTACGTTATCATGATAAGCTGTGCGACAGAGAGAGACACCAGGGAAGAGTGAGCGAGAAAAAGAAAGAGAGAGAGAAAGAGTTCGTAGCAAGTTTATAACATGCAACTAACCTTGTAGATTAAATGGAAAACATAATCTTACAAGTAAATATTATCATTGTTAATATTCAAAAAATCAATGTTAAATCACTGTGGATTTTACTTCACTGTGTGTGGTGCTGTGAATGAATAAACAAATAAACAAACAAACAAATAAATATATGAATCAATCAATCAATCAATCAATCAACAAACAAACAAACAAACAAACAAACAAACAAACAAATAAATAAATAAATAAATAAATAAATAAATAAATGGGTAATGTAGTAAAGCAATGTTAGTGTTAACAGCATGCGTATATTTTCCTCCTTCATCACTGTTTGTTTGTTTGTTTATTTATTTATTTATTTATTTATTAAAGCATGACACATCATGTATTTTATGTTATAGCTACATTTAATGTCTACACAAAGAGTTGTAACATTTTTATCAATATAGTGACTGAAATCGTTCCTCGTCCCTGCAGGATGTCGTGATTGCACGAAGGCAGAATTGAACCCAAAATCAAATAAACGCTGCGATATTCTAAAGATGTGATTTTCTGCAGATTTCGTGTCATGTCACGACACACGTTCAGCCGGATCCCGGTTCTGCTCACGTGTGTGTGGTGTATGAGCTCTAAAGAGAAAGACCTTACACATGTGTCTCACTGGGAGGAAGTTAAAAGAAGAATTATGTGCTTATGAATTCAGTCAGTAGTGAAGTCATTTTGATAAAAAGGGAAAAAAAAGAAAAGCTTTCTTTTATCTCAACAATCAAGAAACTGTAAAGTGTAAAAAGTTTAAAACACTGATACTGGAGACTCCTTCCATAACTAGTTTTCTCAGAGGCCAGAAAAAGTTCATTCCTCTTGTTTTTATTGTGTCCATGTTGAAGATGTTGATGATTGAATGTCTTCCTCACGTCTCACTCCACAGTGGTGTTAATACTGTATGAAGCTCATATGAAAGCAGACACAGGACACACAAGAATTTGTCAAGTTTCAGAAAGATTTCTGTTTTTATCTACAATCCTAGATTCATATAAATATAGTGATATAGTCATAGTTATTTTTTATCTTCATATTAAATGTTGATATCAACCCCATTTCTGCTCTCTGAGATGCTCAGAGTGTTTGTTCATCTAAAAAGCAGCTCAAATTTATCTTCAACACTAAAATTCAGTGTAAGATCATCAACAGAGGGACAAAACACACGTCTAAAACACAAGGAAAGAATAACAGAGTCCTGATTTATTTTAGATCAGACTCACAGTGTCACGGTCAGCGCACCTGCCCTGCCTTCCAACCGGCAGCTGAGAGAAGCATCTCCGGAATACTAGCCGTTTCCGGACTGCAGTTCCCACAAGCCCCTCGCTGGGGCTAATTACACCCACGCTATATAAACTGAACTTGAACTTTCCCCCAGTGCGAAGTCTTGATTTGCATTGCAATCATTCTGAGCATTTTCTTGTGTTTCTTGTATTCCATTTTTTTGACCTTGTTTCTGTATTCTCGTTCCTGATTGTTTGCAGCCTGCCCCGACCTGTTTGCCTGTCATTTCGTGTCTGATTTTGCCTGCCCTTCGACATTGTGTCTACCGTTGCCGACCCTGCCTGTCTGTTACGATTACGACTCCTTGTTACAGGAGACTTCGCCATCGAGCAATCCAGCAGCTGTCTTCCAGCTCGCCACGCAGCTCTCCAGAGAACTTGCCGAGGCATTGCAAAACCTGCGAGGGATGACCGCGCCACCGAGCCTTGCACCACCGACTACACCTCCCCAAGCTGCCCCGTATGCTGTCTCCACCGTCGCCAGCCCCCGACTCGCGTTCCCGGAAAAATTCAGCAGAGATCCCGGGAAGTGCAAGGGATTTCTAATGCAGTGCTTGCTCTTTGTAGCACTGCAACCGACGCTGTACCCAACTGAATCCAGCCGCATCGCGTTTGTATGCACGCTCCTCACCAGTAAAGCGCTGGAATGGGCCACCGCGGTTTGGGGAGTTGACGGCTCCGCATTCCCCACATTCGAGCACTTCCTCACCCAGTTTCAAGCCGTATTTGACCACTCCGCGACCGGGGAGAGCAAATTCAAGTACAAGTCGAGATACGGGGGGAGAAGCTTAGCCTGGCTGCTCTCATTGATTGTGGTGCAGCCGGGAACTTTATGTCAGGGGAATATACCGGTAACCCCATGTGTCTTTCCCCTGTCAGTGGAGGCAATAGACGGCCGCCCTCTCAGAGAAGGATGCATCACGCGCGTCACAGAGTACCTCTGACTTCACGTGGGCCCTCACCATCACGAGCTCAACCAGTTTCACGTTATCCACTCCCCCCGTCACACACTCATTCTGGGACTACCATGTCTCCAACTCCATAACCCCGTCATCTCCTGGTCCGATCTGCACATCTCGAGCTGGGACAAGGCGTGCACTCAACACCTGCGGCCCACGGAGAAGTCACTTCCGTCAGAATACCAAGACCTCGCGGAAGCCTTCAGCAAAGCCAGAGCCACCGAACTGCCACCGCACCGACCCTACGATTGCGCCATCGAACTCCTGCCCGGCGACATGCCGCCTCGAGGAAGAATCTTCCCACTATCCCAGCCAGAGGCAGCGGCCATGAACAAGTACATCGAAGAGTCTTCACCAATCTGGACCTGCGCAGTGCCTACAACCTCATCCGAATCAGGGAAGGGGATGAGTGGAAGACCACCTTCTCGACACAGTCTGGACACTACGAATACTTAGTCATGCCATTCGGCCTTTCGAACAGTCCAGCAGTGTTTCAGTCGTTTATCAATGACGTATTCCGTGACATGCTGGACCGCTGGGTGATCGTCTACATCGACGACATCCTAATATACTCTGAGACCATGGAAGAGTTAGGGTTAGTTCCAACACGTTCGGGCCACGTGTTAAAGCGCCTGATCCAACACCGGCTCTACGCCAAGGCGGAGAAATGTGAATTCCATGAGACTTCGACAGCCTTTCTAGGCTACATCATTTCGGCTGAGGGAGTGGCCATGAATGACTCCAAAGTGCGGGCCGTATTGCAATGGCCACAACTGCAGGACCTCAAGGAGCTGCAGCGCTTTCTGGGATTCGCCAACTTCTACCGCCGCTTCATCCACGGATTCAGCACGATTTCAGCGCCCCTAACGTCCATGACGAAGAGGACACCCACGCGCCTTAGCTGGTCACCAGAAGTGGCCAACTGGAGGGCGCCCAGCACCCCTTTACGGTCCTGACCGACCATAGGAACCTTGAGTATCTCCGCGCCGCCAGACACATGAATCCGCGCCAGGCTCTGTGGGCCATGTTCTTCACCCGTTTCCAATTCACCGTTACCTACAGACCAGGAACCAAGAATGCCAAGGCCGACGCTCTGTCCCGTATGTTCCGTAAGGTCAGCCCGGACGCACCCACCGAGCCCATCATTCCTGAAACCCGCATCCTCGCGCCCATTCAGTGGAATATAATGACTTAGATCTCCGAAACCAACGCACGAACGCCGCCTCCCACGGACTGCCCCCGTCGAAAACCTATGTGCCCGAGAACCTGCGCGTGGCCCTCTTGGAGCTGCTGCACGCCAATCCCAGCTCCGGCCACCCCGGCATCACGGGAACCATTCACTTAGCCCAAAACCAGTTCTGGTGGCCGTCCCTGACCGCGGATGCGCGAGAATTCATCCGAAGCTGCGCGGTGTGCAACACATCCAAAGCCTCTCATCAGCTCCCCGCAGGCTTACTACTACCACTGCCGACACCACAACGGCCCTGGTCACACACCGCGCTCAACTTTATTACCGATCTCCCCCGGTCGAACGGCTGCACGGTTATACTCACCATCATAGACCGATTCTCTAAAGCCTGCCGCCTGGTGCCCCTGCCGAAGCTCCCCACGGCGTTCGAGACTGCCGAAGCCCTGTGCACTCACGTGTTTTGCTTCTACGGCCTGCCCGAGGATATCGTCTCTGATCGAGGACCCCAGTTCACGTCACACGTCTGGTTGGCCTTCTTCAAAAGGCTGAACGTCAATGTCAGCCTCACCGCGAGGTATCACCCTCAGGCCAATGGGCAGACGGAGTGGTTGAACCAGGAACTCATCCGCTTCCTCCGCTCGTACTGTCAGAGCAACCAAGCCGAATGGAGCAGATATTTAATGTCGGCAGAATACGCGCAAAACTCACCCATCAAACCCGCCACCGGCCTCACTCCGTTCCAGTGCGTCCTGGGCTTCCAACCTCCCATGTTTCTATATAAACTGAACTTGAACTTTCCCACAGTGTGAAGTCTCGATTTGCGTTGCAATCATACTGAGCGTTTTCTTGTGTTTCTTGTATTCGGTTTTTTTGACCTTGTTTCTGTATTCTCGTTCCTGATTGTTTGCCGCCTGCCCCGACCTGTTTGCCTGTCATTTCATGTCTAATTTTGCCTGCCCTTCGACATTGTGTCTACCATTGCCAACCCTGCCTGTCTGTTACGATTATCAATAAAAACGCTGCACATGGACCACCAGCCTTACAACTCCTCGTTACACACAGACACAGCATCAGACGTTTGTTTCTACTGATCAAGACCATCCTCATTCCTCCAGCAGAACAGGACAGTGTACTGGGAGAATTACAAGCCTTTTATTCCGTTTATGAGAACAGAAACAATAACATCATATACAGAATATCAGTCATATATATCAGTCATTTACAGTATATCAGTCATATATATCAGTCATATATATCAGCCATATATATCAGTCATATACAGTATATCAGTCATATATATCAGCCATATATATCAGTCATATACATTATATCAGTCATATATATCAGTCATTTATATCAGTCATGTAATTATTTTATATATGAGAGATATGAAATTGTGTTTTTTTTCATTCAGTGAAGAGTAAATGTATTTATTTCCCTGTAACCTTTAGATAATTGATCTTCACCCATAACACTGGTGTCTAGAGGCTTTAAATCACATAGACACATCTTAATAAGTGTGTGTTTATAATAAGTGAGTTTTAAATTATTTCTGAAATGGTGCACTTTACCTCACACACACACACACACACACACACACACACACACACACACACACATGCATACACACACATGCATACACAAGCATACACACAAACACACACACACACATACACACACACACACACACACACACATGCATACACAAGCATACACACACACACATGCATACACAAGCATACACACACACACGTGCATACACACGCACACACACACACATACACACACACACACACACATACACACACACACGAGGGGGAGGTCTTCATGATAAGACAGAATCCATTTCAGCGCTTCGTTGATTTAAATATCAATGTGCTCTGATTGTAAATGGTAAAAGTGAGAATTTGCATCTGCAGCTCGGGGAGGATTAATGGCCCATGACGCCGCTTTTGTTCTAAAATGTCAGTGCGGTGGCGCAGTGTGCTGATGTTTCCTGAGTTCTGAATGTGTCTTCACTCGCTCGTGCAGGCCTTTTCTTTTTCTTTTCCTTTCTCTCTCGGTGTGTCACAGATAACTGCTTATTCCTGTCTGATCAACACATGAATCATTGATGACGGAGATGCAGCAGAGGAAGTGCTTCACAAATCCTTCATCCTGATTCCCACCACCAGAAACTGACCACCAGCTCTGAGGAAGTTTCTTTCTTTCTTTCTTTCTTTCTTTCTTTCTTTCTTTCTTTCTTTCTTTCTTTCTTTCTTTCTTTTGTTCTTTCTTTCTTTCTTTTTGAGTCAGATACAGTACCTGCTCTGATTACTTAGAAAGAGGAGCTTATATGTGAAATATATTTCAAAAAGTTTCAATTATTTTCAAAAGTTTCAGTTAAAAACAGGGATGTAGTAGCATGGATAAGGGCATCTGCTAAATGATGTAAATGCAATTAGCCAATTAAACCACCCCCAGTTCTCCCTCCTGCCCAACACTGACACACTGCCCATCCTGCTGGGGGAAATGAAGAAGAGCTGCATTTTAGAGAGAGAGAGAGAGAGAGAGAGAGAGAGAGGCACACAGAAAGGGAGAGAGAGGGAGAGAGACACGGAGAGAGAGAGAGAGAGAGAGAGAGAGAGAGGCACACAGAAAGAGAGAGAGAGAGGAGGAGAGAGAGAGACGTGACATTGTGCCTTACTTTAAAAGCACTTACTTTTCTCTGGTCTCCTTGCAGAAGTTCATTTCGAGATGAATTAATGCTCATGTTTTCTGCACAGTGTGTTTCATCTTCATCATCACATCAAACAGGTTATTTTTGACCCTACAGTAAGCGGCTGTGTTACAACAGAAATGAGTTTATAATGTTTGCTCTCAACGCAGACGCAGTACTGATGTCAAGTCACGTGACCCAAGACGTGTCTGAGTTTACAAAATGTACATGAATAAAATAAATAGAGTTATTTTTGTATATACACACGAGCAGCATTGAGCTAAATGAATTCTGGATCCTGATTGGTCAGTAAAAGTCTGAACAGGTATTTCTTTAAAGGTGGGGTCTCCGATGTTTGAGAAATGTTTCAGAAAACTGAGTCAGGACGACAAGCAAAACAAAAACAAAACTAACGTGTAGCCAATGAGCAGAAAGGGGCGGGTCTTGTCAGTATGGGCAGAGAGTGTTCAGTGCGCATGTGTGACATTAGCAGAAAGCGGTTTTAACATTGACATGGAGGATAAAAACAAAGAAAGAAAGAGAAGAAAGACTTACTTACGACGATAAGGTAAGAAGTAGGACGTGTTAATATAGGATCAGCTTTCCAGCGCTGGAGAGAACTGAAGGAGCAGGAAGTTGGTCACATATTCACAGATTGGAGTTTCCCGAGTCAATAACTCCTGAGCTAAACACTGTTTCTTTCCATTAGTTATCTGGGTTACGTATGTATGTGTGGGTGGAGCTATCAATACAGGGGTGGGACCCATTTGGGTTAGGGGCGTGTTTGTTTTGGTGATTTCAAATGTCAACATTTGCTATCTAACAACGGAGACCCCACCTTTAACTACCGGAAATAAGGTCTGATAAAATATTTAATACTATGTGCTGGTGCAGGAAAACAATCAACATCTGAGAAGAAGATGTTCTGAGTCGTTCTGCGCTTTTATTTTTAGCCAGGAATTTTGTACACATCCTCCATCCATGGAAGGCAACAAATATCTGAATCCTTATTTATTTATTTATTTATTTTTTGATCCGTCTCCATGACAACAAACCCTAGTACATCGGTGTTCACTAACCACAGTTTCCTCTCGACATTTATCCCTCGTCACTGAGAGAGAAAGAAGGAATGACACAAAATACAAGCACTTTATGACGACCACCATAAATGACCATGTGACCACGTGACCACGTGACCACACCCTGCTCTCCTTCAGCTGCTTTTTGCATGGGGAAGAAACTTCTCTTGTGTCCTTCATGCATTAAAAAAACTTAAACAGAAACCAGGTGAAGGAGAGTAGAGCAAACAAACATCATGCAACTCCTGTCCACTTCCTCCTCATCCTCCTCGTCCTCCTGGATCCGTGTTTCCAGATGATCCGGGTGTATAATCGCGTCTGCTCTCGTGCTCTTCTCACGTCTCCTGGTTAACGTGCAGTAAACGTGTGATGAGGCTCCACACGAACACGTCAGCAGCAGCTGGATCTTTAACCATCACTGGATTTTCTCAGCCACTGGAAGAAGCTCTCACTGTAAAGCTTGTGCCATTTCACGTTGGCCTGCACCACCTCCAGCGCTCGGGAGAACGCAGACTCAGAAGCTCCAGCAGGACTCGTCTGGATGAAGGACTTCAGCTGAGGAAACAAAAAAACGAGAAAAGTCTCAGATCATTTCAGTTGAACATCATCATCATCATCCAAGTGTAGCAGGAGGAAAAATACACAACGTCCTCAACCAGCTTCAATTTCCTAATGTGTTTGCTGTGTCTGTCAGGGTGTGTTTGTGTGGGAGGTGTGTTTGTGTGTATGAGTGTAGTTACGTGTGTGCACGTGTGTGTATCCGTATGTCTGTATGTGTGTTTGTGTGCTTGTGAGTGCGTGTGTGTATGTGTTTGTGTGTGCGTGTTTTTGTGTGTGTGAGTGTGTGTTTGTGTGTGCATGTGTGTTCGTGTATGTGTGTATGTGTTTTTGTGTGTGATAGTGTGTGTTAGTGTGTGTGAGTGTGTGTGTGTTTGTGTGTGTGTAGTGTTTGTGTATGTGAGCCATATCCAGACGTCCACTCGCGCGTGCGTGTGTGTGTGTGAGTTCCATCCTCACCTCATCCAGTTCTCGCTGTGTGTTGAGGAACTCTGTCACTCCACTGATTAACTTGGAGTTTAGAAACAAAGCCTCACCGAACCTGCACAGGAGGAGAGTCAGTCACAATATACACACACACACACACACTCACACACACACACACACACACACACACACGCACACACACACACACACACCTGGAGTTCAGCTCGTTCCACTTCTCCCTGAAATATCTCCAGGCTAAGTGACGTGCGTGTGGGTTTCGTCCGACGTGGATGATGACGTCGATCACGTCTTGATCAGGCACCAGGTCCGAGTTTAGAGACGCGTTCAGCAGTCTGGAGAAAACAAGCAGCCGATTTTACACTCGCTAGAATTCAGGGGTTTGTTCACACACTCGCTCTGATGGAACGTGTCGCTAACAACACTAACTCTGTTCAAATGAGTCTTTCAGCTGTTCAGCTGTTCTTCTCCTTCCTGTGACACGTTCTAGCTGGATCTGCTCACACACACACACACACACACACACACACACACTATTCTCTTTCATTAACCTGTACACAATACATTTCTTCCAGCTGTCCTTCTAGCTGTGTGACGCTCAGAACAAGGTGCCATCACAGTGCAGCTGCTTCTGCATCTATCCTCTGTTTATTAGCTTTAAGGCTTATGCTAATTGCTAACGCTGCTCTCGCTCATCTCTTCCGTTTATAGACGTGTGATGCAGTCAGATTATTAATGTTACACTCATAGGAATCGTTTCTCCTTCATTTACACTGCAGATTTGTTTTTGGTGAAAGAAACTCGCTAACGCTCTGAAGACTAGAAAAGACGCTTGTTAATATTCCGTGTAGCTTCTCGCTAATCCTGATCTGAGCTGTTTTTGTCTTTTATTAACATTCTGTGTGTGAAATCTGAAGTCGGGGAAAAAGACGCGAGGTGGTGATGAGGCGTGAGAATAGAGATAAGAACCTGTGGAGTAGGAAGGTGTTGTCGCTGCAGGTCAGGGCCTCCAGCAGGACCTTCTTCTCTGAGATGGCGGTGGAGGAGCAAAACTTCATCCACATGAACTCCCACACGTCCTCGTCCATCAGAGACACGCCCGTACAGTACACCACGTCCCGTAGGCTGGGGGGAATCCTGCAGGGGGCGGGGCTTAAGTTACTACATCGACACCACACCACCATTTATCTGAGGTTTCCTTCTGATGTGTTACTGTTTCTATAGCAACAGCACATTCAGAGCGACATGCAGAGTTTTATTCCTTACTCATGCTAATGCTAACACTATCTGCTGTGGTATTTAAACTGTTAGCCTTTAGCATGCAGACTGAAGGATCTGATTGCAAGCTGAGGGACAAGCAAGTGAAAGAAAATGGAGAACGTGTCAAAACAAATCAGTGCAATCGCTCTGTAATCACACAGGAACACGACCACGTCTGCAGCTCTGGGCAGAGAAAAAGGAGGACGTGGAGAAGGAAGTGGAGAGATGAGAGGATGAGGGAGGAAGTGGACGAGGAAGTAGTGTAGAGATGAGAGGATGAGGGTTAATGTGGAAGAAGTGGAGAAGGGATAAGAGGATGAGGGAAGAAGTATGGTGGAGGAAGAGGAGGAGAGATGGCAGGATAAGGGAGGAAGTGGAGGAGAGATGAGAGGATGAGTGAAAAAGTGGATGAGGAAGTAGAGGAGAGTTGAGAGGATGAGGGAAGAAGTGGACGAGAGATGGGAGGATGAGGGAGGAAGTGAAGGAGGAAGTGGAGGAGAGATGAGTTTATGAAATAGAATGTAGAGGAGAGATGAGCGTATGAGGGAGGAAGTGAAGGAGAGATGAAGAGCGAGGATGTGAAGGATGAATTAGATGATGGATGTAGTGCAAAAGGAAGTGAAGGAGAAAATAAAGGAGGTGCAGAAGAGGAAGTAAAAAAGAGGAAATGTGGCAGAGGAAATAGAAAACGGAATGAAGTAAAGGAAAGGAAGTAAAGGAAGTGGAAAAGAAGAAGTGCAGTAGAGGAAGTGTAGAATATGTGGTGATGTATCTGGAAGTTCAGATCTGCTCCATGTTCCTGCAGCTCTTCAGCTCCATG
>NC_083475.1:21128182-21135682 GCF_030014155.1 Tachysurus vachellii
CCTATATGTCCCACTCGGTGCGTCTCTATAAATAAACGAGTAGAAAGAGTGAGAATAATAAGATTCAATCACTCCATCACTCCGTCACCTCTTTCTCTCCATCACTCCATCACTCATCCCTCTCCAACCCACCATCATTCCATCGCTCATTTCTCTCCATCATTCCATCACTCTATCACTCAGCCCTCCGCCTCACTATGTCACTGATCTCTCTCCATCACTCCATCATTCCGTCACTCTCACTCCATCTCTCATTCCTCTCCATCATTCCCTCACTCTTTTACATTACTCCCTGATTCCACTAGCCTCATTCCAACGCTTTATACATAATCGAGAGAACGTTTTGACTGAATCACTGCATCACTCATCTCTCTCCATTAATCCATCCATCATCTATCACTCCTCCTTCTTATCTCTCCATCACTATATAAATAAAGAAGGAGGAGGAATGAGGGGAGGATGTATAAATTTAATCACACTCACACACACACACACACACCTCACTTCCTGTCCAGCTGGATCCTGAGAGCAGGTGTTCTGTCCTACAGGAAGTGTGTGATGAAGGAATGTGTCCATTTGTCATGTTCTAAAAGGACACTTGGTTTAATTCCTTTAATCTCTATGTGTTTGTCCCTGTGAGTGATTACACTCCAACACCGCCATATAAAATCAGAGCTGTGACTGAGCTTTACATCTCCAGAGCTTCAGATCTTCACACTAATGTATTGCTCAGCATCTCCAGAGCTTCAGATCTTCACACTAAAGTATTGCTCAGCATCTCCAGAGCTTCAGATCTTCACACTAAAGAATCAATCAGCATCTCCAGAGCTTCAGCTCTTCACACTAAAGTATTACTCAGCATCTCCAGAGCTTCAGAACTTCACACTAAAGTATTACTCAGCATCTCCAGAGCTTCAGATCTTCACACTAAAGTATTACTCAGCATCTCCAGAGCTTCAGATCTTCACACTAAAGTATTACTCAGCATCTCCAGAGCTTCAGATCTTCACACTAAAGTATTACTCAGCATCTCCAGAGCTTCAGATCTTCACACTAAAGTATTACTCAGCATCTCCAGAGCTTCAGAACTTCACACTAAAGTATTACTCAGCATCTCCAGAGCTTCAGATCTTCACACTAAAGTATTACTCAGCATCTCCAGAGCTTCAGAACTTCACACTAAAGTATTACTCAGCATCTCCAGAGATCCACAGAACTTCAGAGGTGAGAAATAAAGCTCAGAAATGGAGCCGTGTGTCTGATCGCTTTCAGATTTAATGTCTCTGTTCCTGGCTCACGATCTGCTGTCATACAGAAGAGACAGGATTTAGGGACAGTTAGTGGACGATATCGGGGACTGGGTTCCCTGGAGACACAGGAAGGAACGTATTCAGCAGGAACCTCAGTGAGAAAGTCGCTGCTTAACTTCAGTTCAGCGTTTTCCAGTGGAGCTGCTGCCAAACCATGACTAGCTGTGAAACGTCAGTGAAGCCGAGTCTCTCAGAGAAACCATAAATCACCTGTCTCTCTCTCTCAGAGGAGCTGAGTGGGATTAAAATGATAAAAATGGTGTGTGTGTGTGTGTGTGTGTGTGTGTGTGTGTTAGATCTTCTACCTGTTTTATTAGAGATCCAGATGAGAGACTCAGATGATGTGTGACTGAAGTTTCCCAATGCCAGCTTCAGTGGGATCCGCCACTGCAAACTAACACACACACACACACACACACACGCACACGCACACGCACACGCACACGCACACGCACACACACACACACACACACGCACACGCACACACACACGCACACGCACACACACAAAAAGAGGAGAGAATTAATAGTTTTATTCAGAGGTGTCCTGATTGAGCACAAAGCAATAACAGGAAAAACTGTCAAGAGAGAGCAAACACACACACACACACACACACACACACACACAGTACATGAATCAGGCTCTCATGTTCTGCTTTCTGCCAACACACATTCTCTCAAAGAACAAAGACCCAGCGCTGAGTCATCAACACCATTTCAGCACAATAAAAAGACCTGCAGCTTTTTGTCCTCTGTTTAGTTCCAGCTATCAGACCACCGTGTGTGTGTGTGTGTGTGTGTGTGTATCATGCTGGAACCAGTCCACTGGTCCATCTCAAACAAATCTAAATTTGATTTTGCACCTTCAAGCATCTCTTCAGTGTGTGTGTGTATGTGTGTGTGTGTGTGTGTGTGCTCATGGTGTGTTTAATGTTTGGACGGAGAGATCAGAACAGACTCTGTCCTTCACACATGATCACAGCTTTCCACACACACACACACACACACATTTTCCAAGCCATTTTCCACCCCACGGTTCCTTCTTCAGCATTTCCGCCTGCCATCCTCCACTGTTCTTAGGCTGGTGTTCCTGTGATATCATCCTTCAGCCATACACTATATTGCCAAAAGTTTTGGGACACCCCTCCAAATCACTGAATTCAAATGTTCCAATCACTTCCATGGCCACAGGTGTATAAAGGGAAGCACCTACAGTAGGCATGAAGACTGCTCCACAAACATCTGGTAATGGGTTACTCGCAGGAGCTCAGTGAATTAAAGCATGGTACTGTACTGTGATAGGTTCCCACCTGTGTATTAAGTCCATTCATGAAATTTCCTCACTACTAAATATTCAACAGCAAACTGTTAGTAGTATTAGAACAAAGTGGAAGAAATTCGGAACTACAGCAACTTAGTCAAGTGGTAGCACATGTTATGGTGCACAGTGCACAGAAATCACCAACTTTCTTCAGAGTCAATAGCTACAGACCTTCAAACTACACGTGGCCTTCAAATAAGCTCAAGAACATTGCATACAGAGCTTCATGGAACGGGTTTCCATGGTCAAGCAGCTACATCCAAACATTACATCACCAAGTGCAGTGCAAAGTGTCGGACGTAGTGGTGTAAAGCACATCGCCAATGGACTCTTGAGCAGTGGAGATGTGTCTTCTGGAGTAACAAATCACACGTTTGGCAAACCGAAGGATGAGTCTGGGTTTGGCGGTTACCAGGAGAACGGTAGTTGCCTGACTGAATTGTGGCAAGTGTAAAGTGTGGTGGAGGAGGGTTATGGTGTGGAGGCACAGTGGCTTAGTGGTTAGCACGTTCGCCTCACACCTCCTGGGTTGGGGGTTCGATTCCCGCCTCCGCCTTGTGTGTGTGGAGTTTGCATGTTCTCCCCGTGCCTCGGGGGTTTCCTCCGGGTACTCCGGTTTCCTCCCCCGGTCCAAAGACATGCATGGTAGGTTGATTGGCATCTCTGGAAAATTGTCCGTAGTTTGTGAGTGTGTGAGTGAATGAGAGTGTGTGTGCCCTGTGATGGGTTGGCACTCCGTCCAGGGTGTATTGATGCCCGATGACGCCTGAGATAGGCACAGGCTCCCCGTGACCCGAGGTAGTTCGGATAAGCGGTAGAAGATGAATGAATGAGAGAGTATAGTGTATTTAATTAGCTCGGGGAAGTCGTGGCCTAAAGGTTAGAGAGTCTGACTCCTAACCCTAAGGTTGTGGGTTCGAGTCTCGTCCCGGCAATACCACGACTGAAGTGCCCGTGAGCAAGACACCGAACGCAGCCCCCCCATTCCTCCATTATATTTAAATAAATATACACATTCAACAAACAGGGGACAACGTGCTATTTCTAGTATTTCATAAAGAAGTAGTTCTTCAACTGTCGTTTAAAAATATCCAGTGACTGAGCTGTCCGGACCCCTAGGGGAGGTTCATTCCACTACCTCGGTGTCAGAACTGAGAAGAGTCTTGTAGTATACCTACCTCTTGGTTGGACCAGTGGAGCAGTGCTGGTAGATCTGAGGGAGCGGCGTGCAGTGTGAGGAGTGATGAGGGATTTGAGGTAAGAGTGAGATGGTCCATTTTTGGCTTTGTAGGCAAGCATCAGTGTTTTAAATCTGATGCGTGGAGCTACAGGAAGCCAGTGGAGGAACACAGCAGTGACGTGGTATGTGAGAAATTAGGCAGGTTGAAAACAAGTCATGCAGCTGCATTGCGGATCATTTGCAGAGGGCAAATTGCGTTGATAGTCCAGTCTTGAGATGACAAGAGACTGAACAAGTACCTGAGCAGCCTGATGGCCAAATCCTTCTAATGTTGTAAAGAAGGAACTGATATGAGCGAGTCACTTTAGCAACATGCGAGAATAAGGACATGTGATTTTCCATGATTACCCCAAGGCTGCGACCTGTGACTGAAGGGGAGATCAGATCGTTATGCAGGGATATTGCAAGATCATGACCTGAGATGATCAGCAGTTTTGCCTCAGTTGATGAGCCATCATCCACGATGATATGTCTGCCAGACAGGCTGAGATCCAAACAGAAGCTGTGGTTTCTGAGGGTGAGAAGGAGAAGACGGCTTCACTATGAACCTTCTTTATGTTTTACCTTCTTCGTGTTTGTGACTGCAGCTCATTCCAGTCAGTCCTATAATGGGTTGGTTTCAGCCCTGGTGGTTAGGAGGAGCAAAGTAATAAATGTAACATAACTAGTTTTATCAAGTTTGTTCAAGCACTTCTTATTTTTTCTTGGACTCTCTCTCTCTCTCTCTCTCTCTCTCTCTCTCTCTCTCTCTCACACACAGAAGAGTTTGGAGGATAATGAGGTCCACGGGGAGGCTGCATGATATCCAGAATGACCACGAAGACTACCTGAACACACACACATACACACAAGAGACAAGGTTCAGTAGAACAAGAGATGAGAGACAAGGTTCAGTACAGCGAGAGACGAGGTTCAGTACAGCGAGAAACAAGGTTCAGTACAGCAAGAGGCGTGGTTCAGTACAGAGTGAGACAAGGTTCAGCACAGTGAAAGATGACAGATGAGGTTCAGTTCAGCGAGTAATAAGATTCAATACAGCAAGAGGTTCAGTACAATGAGAGACGGGATTTAGTACAGCGAGAGACAAAAGACAAGGTTCAGTACAACAAGAGACAAGGGACGAGGTTCAGTACAGTAAGAGACATGGTTTAGTACAGCGAGAGATGAGAGTTAAGTCTCAGTACAGTGAGATAGGATGTTCAGCACAGCGAGAGATGAGGTTAAGTACAGCAAGAGACAATGTTCAATACAGCGAGAGATGAAAAACGAGGTTCAGTAGATCGAAAGACGAGTTTCAGTACAGCAAGTGACGGGAGACAAGCTTCAGTGCAGTGAGAGACAAGGTTCAGTAGAGCAAGAGATGAGTTTCAGTACAGCAAGAGAAGAGAGACGAGGTTCATTACAGCAAAAGATGAGGTTCAGTACAATGAGAGATGGGATTTAGTACAGCGAGAGACGAAAGACAAGGTTCAGTACAGCGAGAGACGAGGTTTAGTACAGTGAGAGATAAGGTTCAGTAGAGCGAGAGATGAGGTTTAGTACAGTGAGAGACAAGGTTCAGTAGAGCGAGAGACGAGGTTTAGTACAGTGAGAGACAAGGTTCAGTAGTGCGAGAGATGAGGTTTAGTACAGTGAGAGACAAGGTTCAGTAGAGCGAGAGACGAGGTTTAGTACAGTGAGAGACAAGGTTCAGTAGAGCGAGAGATGAGGTTTAGTACAGTGGGAGACAAGGTTCAGTAGAGTGAGAATGAGTCCAGTATATACATCCTGCACAATGTGATGGTAAGTTTAAAAAACCCTGATTTTACCCAGTGGAAAACCTTAATATGTTCAAGGACACAAGACGTCCAGGAGAGTATGTAACATCAACGTCAAACTAACTCAAAATGAGCATCAATATAACACATGATGCCAAAACAAATCCCTGACTGGTCATCAGCACATTTTAGTTCAGTCATTTCATTAAAAAACATTCAAATGTTTCTGAACCTGAGTCAATTAGATTTGTGAAAAGTGCATTCATATTATACTCTCTCACTGTCACACACACACACACACACACACACACACACACACACACACACACACACACACTTCAATCTACATATCTACACAATCATCACAGCACACACACAGTCAAATACATTAGCATTCAGAGCGTGTTACAGTCTGCTGCCAGCATTTGGGTTTAAATAAGACCTAAAGACTTTCTGAGGACCCGCTGAATTATTCATGAGACCATTAATGAGGGCTAAAGCTAACGCTAATGTGTCTGCAGCAGTCAGGTTCATTCCTCCTCAACACATGCTACAAGTCATCTGGAGGCTGAAGGTCACCTGAGGTCGTACCCACTGAGGTTCTACCTTTTGTTAAGAAGTTGATGGTGGTGGATTTTGGCGTCCGTGTCGTACAGGAAGTGTTGCTGGCTGATGGTGACGGTGTTCTCCGGGCTCTCGGTTGTGCTGATGGTGACCACGGGGTAGCCCATCTGCAGAATCCAGCCGTCCATCACCTCCTTTATGTCCACGTCCTTCCCTTCCCTCCGCATGGCCTGGAACACAGAACAGCACGGTGAGACACGAGGTTCTCTCAGTAACGTCCTGTTCACATGCCATTAATGTTAGCAGAGTCTCCAGACACCAGAAATGATTAGTGACATCATCACCTGTCCTTCTCGATGGATCAGAACAACACTCTACTTGTCCTCAACACCTCGTACACCTGTTATCACTAATAATCCCCACACGTGAGTAATAATCACACAAGCTGCGTTTACACAGTATCATAACATCAGTTATTTAATAAAAGTCAACCTTTTCTGCTCAGTAATTATTCACACAGGACTAGAAACTCAACGCTGGTGTTAATGATCAGTGTCAGGAACAATTACCAAAGACAACAGTCATTTTCTCTCCGTGTGAATCAGGCTCATGTGGATAATGGAGGCTTCTTCTTTTCCATCCTGTTCCATTATAATGACTAGAACTCCGTGAGTGCAGGTCACCTGATCACACATCCATCCACACGCAGAAATTCCACACGGCAACGATATCAAAATCACCTCAGTAAAGGAACAGGACGCACGTCTAACAGGCTGTTACTCTTTTTTCTGCTTCAGAGGAGTTTATAATGTTCGTGTCACTGTGTAAATTCACACTACACTCCTCGTAGTGTTACAGCTTTGACGTGACAGGACGTGTCGAGACTGCAGAAAAAACGTCAGGTTGCGAGGAACGAAAGCAGTCACTCTGATAGAGCAGATCAGCCGATCACAGAGACGTCCATCATCCTCAGGCAACGTGATGCTGCAGCTCAGACGCTGAAAAAAGACAAGACTCGCAGAAGGAGTAAATATTAAGAGGAGAAGTTTTTAGCGGCTGATGCAGGAGACAGACGGTGAGATTCACACGGCCGAGAAGAGACTCTGACTCAGTGATTCATGTGGAACGTCTCAGGCTCCTGAGAACGAGCTGAAAATGCGGCTGTCTCATCCGTCCACGTGTCCCGCCGTGTTTAATGCGGCACGTGGCAGCTGCAGATCGTCTGACACGGACGGCGAGTAAAGCCAGAACAGCAGCTCCACCTAAACACTGATCTTCAGATTGATTCGGTTTTAAATGGGAGTCACGG
>NC_083475.1:21143182-21153182 GCF_030014155.1 Tachysurus vachellii
ACAGAGAGAGAGACAGAGAGAGAGATAGAGAGAGAGAGAGAGAGAGAGAGAAATAAAGCAGCTGTTCAGCCACAATCTCTGCTCACAGGAGTCACTTAAGTGGGCTGTAAAATGAGCTCCATTAGAAGAGCGTCCATCTGTCCATACACACTCTCATCACATTCATTTCCACTCTCTCAGCTCTCCCTCCTGCACAAAGACAATGTCAAAGACGTCCATCTGACAGCCTCCGAGCCGACGTCCTCCTAACACCGTCCAGCAAAGACACACAAACTAACAGGGACGAGTCGCTGAACATGAGCAGCTCCAGAGAGACGCGTCTGTTTCCTCCATCAGGATCAAGATACAAACTCTGTTCAATCTGTGCTCAGTCCACACACACAACATACACAACACACACACACACAACATACACAACACACATACAACACTCACAACACACACACAACACACACACAACATACACAACACACACAGCACACACAGACAACACACACACAACACACACACACACAACACACAGAAGTCACACAACACCCACAACACTCACACAACATACACAACACACACACAACATACACAACACAAACACAACACACACAACACACACACAACACACACACACATGCCTCCATCCTCCCCATAGTTACGACATTAAGAAGTTTCTCTATTTGATGATGAATGATTGTATATTAGCAGATCGTTGCTCAGCTGCACAGCTGTGTATTAAAGTGTAAGCCGTGACGTTCAGTTCAATATAAAATGTTGATGATGTAACAGAAATGAAAGGACGTCACTCACCATGTTCCATTTGGGGAAGAGGAAGTCGCTCCCCACGTACTCGAAGTAATGAGCAAATCCCTCTTTAATCCATACGTCATCCCACCACACGGGAGTCACCAGGTCTCCTAACCACTACACACACACACACACACACACACACACACACACAACACACACACACACAGCTTTAGAGTTTGATCTGAAATCTTCTGCACATTCAGGACAAAAGCAGTTTCACCAGGTGGAGCTTTTTTTAGCAATGATTAATAACCAGACAATAACCTATACTGACACACACACACACACACACACACACACACACACACAGCTAATTTCTCCATTTATGCTACTTCCCATGCAGGCACTCGGCCAAACTGAGTGTAAATGGACTTGGAGAGAGAAAGTGGTCTCTCTGTGGTGGATTTCCTCCATCTGGATATTACAGAGAGTCTAAATGATGCTTTATATCATGTATCACTTTATTATGTGGCAGTAATAATGAGGGAAAGTGAGAGCTGATTAGCATTGAGAGATTGTCTCAGGATCTCATTCAGGGTTCAGTGTGACAGAGAGACAGACGCTGGCTTTGCTAAAACACCTCATTAGAAGAAACACGGCTGATGCCTGATGGTTTGATGAGATCCGATGGTGTCCGTGTTGTCATAAAAACACACACCTCGCTGCATGCAGGTGGATCTCTGACAAGTTGCTCTTCTGCTACGTCGCAGCTTGGTTTTGCTTCCCTGACTACAGAGTCGAAAACTCAGAGGAACTTCAAGAAATCCACCAATTCTACTTTAAATCACAGTGTCGGGTTAAATATGAGAGAAAAGGCTGAGAGCAGATGAACTGTGTGAGAAAGAACAGAAAGGAGCTCACAAACAGACTAGTGTTACTCTGTAGAGCTCAGAATCAGACTGTATCAGACTGTATCACTGTATCAGACTGTATCACTGCATCAGACTGTATCAGACTGTATCACTGTATCAGACTGTATCAGACTGTATCACTGTATCAGACTGTATCACTGTATCAGACTGTATCAGACTGTATCAGACTGTATCACTGTATCAGACTGTATCAGACTGTATCACTGTATCAGACTGTATCAGACTGTATCACTGTATCAGACTGTATCACTGTATCAGATTGTATCACTGTTTCAGACTGTATCAGACTGTATCACTGTGTCAGACTGTATCACTGTATCAGACTGTATCACTGCATCAGACTGTATCAGACTGTATCACTGTGTCAGACTGTATCACTGTATCAGACTGTATCACTGCATCAGACTGTATCAGACTGTATCACTGTATCAGACTGTATCAGACTGTATCACTGTATCACTGTATCAGATTGTATCACTGTATCAGACTGTATCACTGTATCAGACTGTATCAGACTGTATCAGACTGTATCAGACTGTATCACTGTATCAGACTGTATCAGACTGTATCACTGTATCAGACTGTATCACTGTATCAGACTGTATCAGACTGTATCACTGTATCAGACTGTATCAGACTGTATCACTGTATCAGACTGTATCACTGTATCAGACTGTATCAGACTGTATCACTGTATCAGACTGTATCAGACTGTATCAGACTGTATCACTGTATCAGACTGTATCAGACTGTATCACTGTATCAGACTGTATCACTGTATCAGACTGTATCAGACTGTATCATTGTATCAGACTGTATCAGACTGTATCAGACTGTATCACTGTATCAGACTGTATCAGACTGTATCACTGTATCAGACTGTATCAGACTGTATCACTGTATCACTGTATCAGACTGTATCACTGTATCAGACTGTATCAGACTGTATCACTGTATCACTGTATCAGACTGTATCAGACTGTATCACTGTATCACTGTATCAGATTGTATCACTGTTTCAGACTGTATCAGACTGTATCACTGTATCAGACTGTATCACTGAATCAGACTGTATCAGACTGTATCAGACTGTATCACTGTATCAGACTGTTTCAGACTGTATCACTGTATCAGACTGGATCAGACTGTATCACTGTATCAGACTGTATCACTGAATCAGACTGTATCAGACTGTATCAGACTGTATCAGACTGTATCACTGTATCAGACTGTATCACTGTATCAGACTGTATCACTGTATCAGACTGGATCAGACTGTATCACTGTTTCAGACTGTATCAGACTGTATCACTGTATCACTGTATCAGACTGGATCAGACTGTATCACTGTTTCAGACTGGATCAGACTGGATCAGACTGGATCACCTGACGGCCTGTCAGAGCTCAGTCATGTCTGTGTGTTATCAGAAGGAGGACAGAGTGTTTAAAGTCTGGAGCTCAGCCTCATGTGAGTTATTAAAATGAGGACAGTGTTTAGTGTACAGCACAAAGTCAGACTGCATGAGGAAGCATTCATATTTATTTTAATCTGTCACTGGGTATAACAGTTATATACAGAGAGAAATATATTACACTACATCTCTCTCTCTCTCTCTCTCTCTCTCTCTCTCTCTCTACTTAATAGTTGAGGAAATCAATATGTCAACATGTTGGAGGGCCTGTTCTCTAATTCCCTCTCCGGGTGCCAAGAAGAAGATGAATGGATTCTCAAAGTCTCTCTCTCACTGAGAGGGAAATAATTATGAGCCTGAAAAGTGTGTGGGTGTGTTTGTGGGTGCTGCTAATCAGGATGGTGCTGAAGCTCTTTCCAACTAATACATCCTTATTAACAGTCTGTTCACCATCACTTATCCCAGATGTTCACCATCACTTATCCCAGATGTTCACCATCACCTATCCCAGATGTTCACCATCAGCTATCCCAGATGTTCACCATCTCCTATCCCAGATGTTCACCATCACCTATCGCCACATTCACCATCACCTACCCCAGATGTTCACCATCACCTCTCCTAGATGTTCACCATCACCCATTGCCACATTCACCATCACTTATCCCAGATGTTCACCATCACCTATCCCAGATGTTCACCATCACCTCTCCTAGATGTTCACCATCACCTATTGCCACATTCACCATCACTTATCCCAGATGTTCACCATCACTTTTCGCCACATTCACCATGACTTACACCCACTTTTTACCCTCACATATCACACTTATTAAAACAAAACAATTGTGTGTGTGTGTGTGTGTGTGTACCTGATGACAGATCTCATGCACCACCACCATGGTGAGATCCATCTGGTAGGAGAAAGACGAGACTTCAGGATCCAGCAGAATTTTCTGCTCCACAAACACACTCAGACCCCAGTTCTCCATCGCTGCGTACGGGTGTTTTGGTACAGCTAGGAGATCTGCGTGCACACACACACACACACACACACACACACACACACACACACACACACACACACACACAAAGCCCAGAATTCATAAAACACAAATCACAAAAATAAACACACCAAGTGTGTGTGTAGTGTGTGTTAACTGCAGTGTGTGTGTAAGGAGATGAGGTGCAGAGTGTGAGTTCAGCTCAGTGACCTCTGCAGGATCTATGAACCGAGTCAGAGGTAAATCAGTATTAATAACCACCTGTGTGTGTTTCTGCCCACCAGGAAAGGTTACATCCATTCATGATAAAGACAACACACACACACACACACACACACACACACACCTGCAAGATGACGAGCGCATCACTAAATAATCCTGTAGAATTGACTTTTCCTTCTGTAACCCCATCTGCAACCCACACAGAAGCTACACAGAGGAATTCTGGGTAAAAATGTCCAGAATACACCTCAATATAAATCATGTAACATTCCACACTGCTGGAATCATCAGAACCTTCATGAACGTGAGAGAGGAAGAGGATGGATTTCAGACGTTTCAGCTCTTTATTCAGTTTTTTCACTGCAGTTTTTTAAGTTCAGCTAAACATGATGAAGAACTGTCACTTGACTAAGACAAACAAAAGAGTGTAAAAAATCTTAACTGTAGTTCTGTGGTGCAGATAAACAGCCGTCTGAATCCGGCTTTACATCAAACACTTAATTCCCTCTTTATACCAAACAACATCCCACAAATAATTCAGCTTCCTTTAGATGTTGGCCGACTCAAAGCCGGGGTTACTCTGGGGTTTAGTCTGATCATTAACAAGGCTGTTTAATTAGGCGCTCTAATTAAATGTAAATTAAAAATGATCATTAAATTACACACTCATACACATACAAGGTTCAGAGTTAGCTGAGTAAATATCAAACATTTACGTGTATTAAATCAGAAAGAATTCCATTTTAATTTTGCTTTTGTCATTTAAATACTGTTTCTCTATCAGCCAATCAGAGTCCAGAATCTTTAATTAAGCATGCATGTTAAAAGCATATGTGTGTATGTGTGTGTGTGTGTGTGTGTGTGTGTGTCTGTGTTTGTGTGTGTTTTTGTGTTTGTGTGTGTTTGTTTGTGTGCGTGTGTTTGTGTGTGTGTGCTTGTGTGTGTGTGTGTTTGTGTGTGTGTTGGTGTGTGTGTGTGTGTTTGTGTGTTTTTGTGTGTGTGTGTGTTTGGGTGTTTCTGTGTGTGTTTGTTTGTGTGTGTGCTTGTGTGTGTTTGTGTGTGTGTGTTTGTTTGTGTGTGTGTTTGTGTGTGTGTTTGTTTGTGTGTGTGTGTTTGTTTGTGTGTGTGTTTGTGTTGGTGTGTGTGTTTGTGTGTGTGTTTGTGTGTGTTTGTGTGTGTGTTTGTTTGTGTGTGCTTGTGTGTGTGTTTGTGTGTGTGTGTTTGTGTGTGTGTGTGTTTGTGTGTGTGTGTATATGTGTGTGTTTGTGTGTGTGTGTTTGTTTGTGAGTGTGCTTGTGTGTGCTTGTGTGTGTGTTTGTGTGTGTTTTTTTGTGTGTGTGCTTGTGTGTTTGTGTGTGTGTTTGTGTGTGTGTGTGTGTGTGTGTGTGTGTGTGTGTTTGGTAACATTGTGTAGATATAGAGAACATTGTGGCTGTTAATAACTGGACAATAAGTGGACATTCGTTCTGGGTTTATGAGGATGTTATTAAGAGCATTTTAAGGCCAGGACATTCACTGTGATCCACCATCATGTCCATTTAGAGAGAGAAGAGGAGAGAAGGAAGAAGGGTGAGAGAGATTTACACAGCATTCGTTCGCCGAGACTGATAGCGAGAGAGATTGAAGATAGTGAGGATAATCTCCTGGCCCAGCCAGTGGCCTTGTTCACGCCTTCTGCACCACTCAAACACTTCATCACCTTCAAATCAAAGGCCCTTGAGGACAAATGACCCATACGCCGTTAGGCGCTGACTCACAGGCTGGGACTTGGAGGTCACCCAGGATCAGGGCTTCTCTTAACGAGGACATTTACAGGAAGTGATGCGGTGTGTGGATGTAGCTGCTGAAATGGATGATTAAAAGCTGAAGCCTGAAGCCATCTTCAGTCCTGAGCTAAATGAGCTTCTGCAGCCTCAGTGTGTGTGTGTGTGTGTGTGTGTGTGTGAGACATGTGCGTGTTCAGCTCAGACATGTGGTGTAATTATAAAGAGCTTCCAGGTCATGTCCTCTTCCTGATCCTTCCCTGCTGGGAAACACAAACACACATCACTGTGACGTCTCAGCAGGACAAAACTGTCCAGAAAAAACGTGTGAGAGACTTTTTTTTTTGTGTAAAAAGTCAGAACGAGACACAGTGGGGCAGGAGTTCTATCATGGTAGTCTGTCTGTCAATAAAAAATCTCCTGTGTGTGTGTGTGTGTGTGTGTGTGTGTGTGTGTGTGTGAGGTTCAGTGAACAGTAACACAGACTGAAAGAACCTGGTTGTGTTAAGGTGCACTGAGCGAAGGCGCAGGTCAGGAGAGACTATTTTTATCCAGTTTGTTTTGCACCACCTCGTTATAGGTTTGTCCTCAGTTCCCAGAGTTCCCAGAGTTCCTGACTCATCAGACAACGCTGCGATGTGATTGGCTGAGAGCTCACAACCAGCGTGTTCTTCTCAGGCCCTTTGGGACGAGCCAATTTGAACAGAAATAACCTGCAGAGTGACAGGACCTCCAGTCCCATATTCTCTCTCTCTCTCTCTCTCTCTCTCTCTCTCTCTCTCAGTCTATCTCTTCTCTTTCACCTCCACTCCTCCATTATCACTCCATGTCTCTCTCAGTCCGTCTCTCACCATGACTACGAGCACAGAAAGAGTAACAGAAATTTAACATATAAATAATTTAGTTTTGGTATTTTGTCTCTTGTCCCTCTGACATTTTACTCTGACAGACAGGAAGTGATCCCGGAGTGATTATTAAACACGTCCCATACTGTCATCTCTTTGACACCGCTCTCCTCTCTGTCATCAATCACCATGACAAAATTCATTTTATCTTCATTCCAAAGCCAATATTCAGCAGAAACCTGAGAGTGAACAGTGTGTTTCCTCACACCAGGACAAATTTGACCGAGTTGTTTGTGTGTGTTTGTGTACATGTGTGTGTATATGATGGGAGACTTGAAGGGAGCCAAAACTGTGATATGTCACTGAGTAACAAAACACTCAAAAGTGTGAGATAAACAAACACAGTGTCGATTAAGGACACGTGTGACATTCGCTCTCTAACAGTGTGTGTAACCTGTGTGTGTGTGTGTGTAAGTGTGTGTGTGCAATGATTTTAAGCCTTGGCGTGGTGTTAACCTTCATCACACACATGATGGCCGTGCGACACTTTCACACTGCATCTCATCTCTCTCACTCTTTCTGCAAAACCCTTCAGATTTATGAGTCTCGTTACCATGGTGACGGTCTGATATGAAAATGTCCTCCGTACATCCAACCTTGAAGAGTGGAATGAGTTCAATAAAAGATTCTCATCATCTTCAGAACGTTTCTTTTTTATTATTAGAGCCTCGTCCTGCCGCTCGGCCTGAGAAAGACTCGATGATAGAAATCGGACCATCACAATAAGTCACAGCTACTGAGGCAGGAGGGAAGCTGACAGGAAGTGGAATATTAGCAAAGACATGTCACTGGATCTTCTTTAGTGAGGACTGATGGGAATTTCTACACGACCTTTTAAAGCTGAAATGTAAATGATGTCGCAGAGGGACAGAGTGACATTTTATAATGTCATTATATAATAAATAATAATGCTGAATAACTGGACATATTCTATTACTGATCCTTACAGAGGTGAAACACCATGTGACTGAGAGAGAAGCAAAGCAGGTCCATCGTTACACACCAGCATTCACCATCAAACACCAACAGTCATCATTAAACACCGACATTCACCAATAAACACTAACATTCACCATTAAACACCGACATTCACCAATAAAGACTAACATTCACCATCAAACACCAAAATTCACCAATAAACACCAACATTCACCATTAAACACCGACACTTATCATCAAACACCAACAGTCGCCATTAAACACTGACATTCACCAATAAACACTAACATTCACCAATAAACACCAACACTTACCATCAAACATCAACGTTCACCAATACACACCAACATTCACCATCAAACACCAACGTTCACCAAAAAACACCAACACTTACCTTCAAACACCAAAACGTACCAATAAACATCAACATTCACCATCAAACACCAAAATTCACCATTAAACACCAACGTTCACCATCAAACACCAAGGTTCACCATTAAACACCAACACTCTCTATTAAACACCAACATTCACCAATTAACACCAACGCTCTCTATTAAACACCAACATTCACCAATTAACACCAACACTCTCTATTAAACACAAACACTCTACAACAGACACCAACATTCACCATCACACACTTATTAAGCAGATCATTTATCCCACAGAAATCCTACAGTTTTTACTGAATCTTCTACTGAAATATTATTAAAGGTGAGGAACAATATGGAGGTATTGATTGGAATGATTCAGTCGAGGCTGGTGTTTGTTTCTCGACTTAATGACATTTTGACATTATTTCCTTCTCAGTATTGAAGTTAGCTGAAGGTTTTCTATTTTGCATCATTAACTCTCAGAGTGACAATTTCTTTACTGTGATCCCGTTAAGATGCCAATTAAAGACTTAATTAGCTTTTAGACGACTAATTGGTTTGACATTTCACAGGCAGTGTGTGAGGCGTCGGCTCTCTCAGAGGACACCAGCTGAAGTGTTAGAGTCAGACGTCAAGTTAGTGTCAGTGTAACAGTAGAGATGGAGAAGAGACTCCTGAACATCACACACAGCTCACACTCTACTCACTCCATCACTCTGCCCTTTATTAATCACCGCTATTTCCTCTTTCTGCCTCCTGACCATCAACAACACGTCAAAAAACAAATAAACAGGATGGATGACAGGAGAGAACGAGAGGAAGACAAGACTCTATCTGTCCTGCAGGATGTGATGAAGACACTACGAGATCAAAATCTACAATCAGTCTACAATTTCCACTTCCTGTCACTTCCATACTCCTAATTACAGCCAGAGTCGAACTCTACTACACTACAGGCCTGACTTACACACTGCACAATCACACACAGGGCTGAAGAATGCTGATGCTTCATAGAGAATGTTGGTGTTTAATAGTGAATGTTGGTGTGTATTTGTGAATGTTAGTGTGTGATGGTGAATGTTGGTGTTTGCTGGTGAATGTTGGTGTGTGATGGTGAATGTGTTTGATGGTGAATGTTGGTGTGTGATGGAGAATGTTGGTGTGTAATTGTGAATGTTGGTGTGTGATGGTGAATGTTAGTGTGTGATGGTGAATGTTAGTGTGTGATGGAGAATGTTGGTGTTTGCTGGTGAATGTTGGTGTGTGATGGTGAATGTGTTTGATAGTGAATGTTGGAGTGTGATGGAGGAGAATGTTGGTGTGTAATTGTGAATGTTGGTGTATGATGGTGAATGTTAGTGTGTGATGGAGAATGTTGGTGTGTGATGGTGAATGTGTTTGATGGTGAATGTTGGTGTGTGATGGAGAATGTTGGTGTGTGATGGTGAATGTTGGTGTTTGATGGTGAATGTTGGTGTGTATTTGTGAATGTTGGTGTTTGCTGGTGAATGTTGGTGTTTAATAGTGAATGTTTGTGTTTGCTGTTGAATGTTAGTTAATGTAAATGCAGTAAAATGTGGGATAGCTGAGCTTAATGATGTTTAATGAAGAATGATGGTGTTTGATAGACACTGTTAGTGTTTGATGGTGAATGTTGGTGTTTAATTATGAATGTCGATGTATGATTGTGAATGTTGGTGTTTAA
>NC_083475.1:21158182-21293182 GCF_030014155.1 Tachysurus vachellii
ACTGTCACTGTTACTGTCACTGTTACTGTTACTGTTACAATGTTACTGTCACTGTTACTGTCACTGTTACTGTCACTGTTACTGTCACTGTTATTGTCACTGTTACAATGTTACTGTCACTGTTACTGTCACTGTTACAATGTTACTGTCACTGTTACTGTCACTGTTACTGTCACTGTTACTGTCACTGTTACTGTCACTGTTACTGTCACTGTTACAATGTTACTGTCACTGTTACTGTTACTATGTTACTATTCTGTTACTATACTATTATACTGTTACTATGTTACAGTCACAGTATATACTGTCTTCTTAGTGTTGTCATTACTGTTACAGCCCTGAACTAGTTCTTCAGAGATAATGTAGAACTGCAGCAGTCCGGTTCTGCTTGGTTCCTGCATGACAAAAGGATCAGGAACTGAGAAAACGTAACTAAGCTGGAGGACATGATGAGAAGAGGAGCAGAAAGAAGATAAATTCATCGTTTTATTGTTATGCTGCTGCCATCACCTCAAAAACGCCTCTTTAATAGCGCTGCCTTTTTCTCCTGACATGGAGATTATCATAGTGGTGTCTCACACTGCTTTAAAAGCACTCCCACTGTGTGTGTGTGTGTGTGTGTGTGTGTGTGTTTAAGCCTGCTTTAGCACTGAGCATGTTGAGGTTGTTAGCACACCCAGAGGAGAGATAATAACACTCAGCATGTGGCGGAAACGAGGAAAATAAATAAATTCCCTTTGTGATTTTTTTCAGTATCACACAACAGGAAAAGTGTTTCACATCTGAATCTATAAAGAAAGAGAAACGCGCTGCACTTCACCTGCTTATTAAAGACAGAGTGTGAGTGTGTGTACATCCGTATATTAAATGTCTGCAGTTTCCTTTGGGTTTACTAACCTCTACGAGGTTTACTTTTATTAACGAGTCGTAAATATCAACCACATGAAAACGGCTGTGTTTAAAGCAGCGGTGAGGAACCGGCAGAGTAAGTGGCGTCCTCCAGAAAAATAAAAGTGTTGGGTTTATGAATGGAGAGCAAAGTAAATGTCCATCCTGCAGCGTGTTTTAATGAGCCGTGTGTAAGACTCACCATCACTCCGCCATGTGTCATCGTCTCTCGGGAGCTGAAGTCACACACGGCCCAGGACACGTAATAAGTGGACATGCGAGGTGTCCTGGAGAATCGATTGGTGAGTCTGCCGTCCATGCTCAGGCTGGACGACTCGACCGGCATGTTGGAGACAGACTGGTACAAGGTGTCGTGTGTCAGCGTCACGCCGAAGGTGGCTTTGTAGACAGGCTCGTCGAAACACGGGAAAGCTTTCCTCGCGTGAGTCGGAGAGAACTGAGTCACGGCCGCGTACCTGCACAGAAACAGAGGATCAGACAAAAATACCAGTGGAAAAAAAAGAGAAGCAAAGAGCCAGAGGAAACGATAAACCAGACATCTGCAGTTACACCTGAGGCGTGTGCAAATAAAACGAATAAAATCCGACAACTAGGTTTAATGTTCGCTCATCACTTATTACAAAGGAAATAAAAACAGAGCGTGTGTCTAAAGCACAGCGAGAAGAGAACATTACATGGAGCTAGAAATATGATCAGAAGCTGACAGTCAGGCTTCTAAATTAAAAGAGCGAGACTTAGAGATTTAGTTACACAGTATAAAAGTGTTTTACGTCTTAAACACGTTCACTGAAACATAGAAGAGATTCTTCTGGATCAGAGCAGAAGCACAAAGAAAGAATCTCTCGGATGTTTTGTGGCCAGAGCATCCTGTACAGATGCAGTTATGAAATATTACTGCTAGTTTTCCCCTGTTACAAACTGCTGCCATATGGAGAACACAGAGCTGAACACACACACACAGATAGAGTGATGAGCAGGAGGTGAATCTCCACAGAGAGGCGTAGCGTAGCAGCGCAGCAGCTAAATATGTGATGAAGATTAATCATTAGTGCTCTGCAAATGGAAGAACGTCTGTTTATACCAAACACTGAGAAACATGGAGGCTGGAGAACTGTGTGGAATTGATGCTGTGATTAAAACAAACAATTTAATCTGACTAGATTCACGTGTCTGATGCACGTCTGAAGGTTAAAGAGGGGATTGTTATAATAATCCAAAATGTGATTAGACACGTGATTGGTTTTGTCACACTCACTCAGTCACGTCTCTGTCCATTCATTCTAAAACATTTATACTTCAGTATAAGATCAAACATGGGGTGCACAAACTTTTGACCTGTACTTGTAGAAGAGAGAAGATAATTCATTTGTTAAGAGATTTGGCTTCTGTTTTCTTTTTAGTGAAATTAGGAAGTGTTTCCTGAGCAGCTGCAGTGTTTGTATTTTGCTCAGCTGAGGAGTTCATTCACACATCAAGTGTTAAATCATGTTGCCACACTGAGCCGTGAGTGAACGCAGGAATTAACACCGGAAGAGGAATCACCTTTTCTCTCCGTGCAGCAGGTAGGAGGTGTGGAAAAACCCCAGCAGCTGGTTCTGTATCTGAGCCCGGAAGGTCAGGTGGATCTTATAGGTTCTGCGCGGCTTCATTTCCCGGTGCAGAGCGATGACGTACACCTGGTTGTGCAGGTACCGGAAGTGCCGGTGGATCCTCATGGTGCCGGGTTTCTTATTGTCAGAGTACACGGTCACCTTCTCCACGTGCAGCCTGTCGGCATGCAGCACGATGAACTTGGTGGCGTTTATACACTCGAGCTCGATGCTCACCTCCCCGGAGAAGGTGAAGTTGTGCATGTAGACGGAGAGCTGGAGGTCGTAGTGGCGTGGCCGCAGTGCTGTCGGTAAACGTAAACGCCGCCACGGCTGCACGTCTCCGCCTCTCTGTTTGCTGTCTCGTGACTGATTGGAGCCGGCGGTCCCGGGGGGAACCGAGTTCCCACCACCACTGCTGCATTTCTCAAAGCTGACGGCCAGCGTCACGGCGACAGCCGTCACTACCACGAGCGTGAAGATGGACACGGCGAAGGCCAGCACGAGCCTCTTGTGCAAGGTGATGTGGCGCTCGGTGGGTCGCTGTCGCACCACCACGCTGTCGGCCCAGCGGTCAGACACGGCACGTCCGTTCCTCACACTGAGCTCCTCGATCCCCATCACCGCTTTAACTCACTGCACACAAACAGAGGAAAAGTGCTGAGCTTCAACAGCATGAGAATTTCACCATCTTTCACTTTTAACACTGAGAGACAGAATAGAATTCACTACACCTGAGACATGTGACACATAGAAAGAAAACACACACACACACACACACACACACACACACACAGAGGACTGAATCACTGCTTCACTTACTGACAATCATCAACCGTCTGAAAGTGATTTCTTTTCCTCTATCATTTCATCTCCATGTGTTTATTTGCTCTCACATCACAACATTTAGTGAACAGTTAAAATCTTTATTCTGTTATAAAACATTACAGCTGTATTTAATGTTGAAGACTGTTTGTGGAAATAAGTGACTTCTGTTCTTACTTACGTTATAACACTTATAATCAGTCTTTCCCTCACCAGCTTCTCTTTTTTCTCTCTTAAACTGTTTCTTTCTGTCTCTCTGATAAACACTCCGTTAACAGAAGCGCTGATTATCCGTGAATCTTTTCTGCACTTTCTCTGTTCTTCTGTGATGAAACCCGCACTTTTCCCTGCACTGGCTCCCACTTTGTGTCCATCCTGGGGCTTGTTGTCCGAGCGGAGGCTTTGTCCAGCAGGGACTCGGTGTGCGGCGCTGCAGCTGGACGTCCCTCTGCAGTCGGAGCCTAAAAAGCTGCTGACTGTTGGAGGATGTTCCGCTCTACAGAGATCCATGTGCCGGAATCTCACACACACATGCAGAACATCTCCGGAGTCTCGTGCTGTAAAAGTCCTCCTGCACTGGTGCGCACACACACACACACACACACACACACACACACACACACACACACACACAAAGATTCTGCTTCTAACGGAAGTGTCCCAGGCTGCTCCAGACACCGATCTAAACTTGGTTTGTAGATCAAACTAAAATCTCACCACCATCAACCTGCTCCTAAAGCTCACATCCTCTTGCAGCCCGCGGAGAAAAGACGCCTCCGTGCGGTCCAGCATCAGCGCGCGAGCGCAGAACTCAGTACAGGATACCGGAACAGCGCGCGCCGATTAACCTCCGATACGGAGACAGTGCATCTCGCGACTGAGCTTCACATCGGATTTCATTCATCTCTCTCTCTCTCTCTCTCTCTCTCTCTCTCTCTCTCTCTCTCTCTCTCTCTCTCTCCCTGTACACACTCATCCACTCATCCGTTATCCCTCCGTCTCTATATTTCTACTGCTCTCGTCATCACAGCTGCACGCACTCACATCCCTCACATCCACGCCCCCCCCACCTCTCTCTCTCTCTCTCTCTCTCTCTCTCTCTCTCTCTCTCTCACACTCTCTCCCTTTCTCTGCAGAGTGCATGCTGGGAGTGAGTGGAAAGACCGTTTCTATTGTTTAGAACTATCTATTTGCTGTAGACAGTTATTCATTCACTATCTAATTCATTTTGTTTGTTGCTTTTTTGTTTCCTTTTGAAGACCAAATAACATCTCAGTACACTGAGGTCTCCGGCTTTAGAGAAAGCTCTAGATGTCAGTGCCAGCATCTTGTTGGAGAGCATGGTGGCCCGGTGGCCCAGGCACTCGGGTGTCCGACAAACTCACCAGGTACCACTGAGTGAGAAGGGGCTTGTAATCAGGGGTTCACTTACCCATGAGTTCCCCCAATCAACCCCTTCTAAGTAAGTTACAATGCCAAACATAATCCCCCTTTGTTAAAGACAAGACTACAGAGAGCGCTCTCCTGCTTTCTTTAGCAAGCTCGTCTCACCGAGTCTGACCTGGTGAAGGATGTTGTGTCTAAGAGAAGGTTTATGTACATGATCCAGAACAGTAACATCACCGAGCTGGAGCACACATTAATATTTAAAATAGATGGGTTTGATTACGTTATCTTCATGTCACATGATTCTATAAAGTGCTTTGGATGCGGTAAAACCAGACACCGGGGTGTGTGTGTGTGTGTGTGTGTGTGTGTGTGTGTGTGTGTGTGTCAGGGCAGGGCTGTGGTGGAACAGGCCCCTGAGGTGGATGGTGAAGTCGGGCGATTTCTCCAGCCTCGGGAAAAAATCTCTGATTAGTTTCCATACTGAAAAAGACTGTTTAAAGCAATAAAGCAATTAACGAGTGAAGGATGCTTTGAAGATAAGGAAGTGTAACACTTAAAGAACATTGAGACAAACTTCAGTGAAATAGAGTCATTTTCCAGTCCTTCTTATCTTTCCACTTCGCTACTGTTACTTGACTCGGCTTTTTAGATGAATTCTGCAAATCCATAGAGAGCTGTAACAGCAAATAAGGTTTATTTGTTGGTGGAGATTTTTAATTTAAAACACGAGTTAAATGATGTTTAAATGACGGTTTCCTCCCCCGGTCCAAAGACATGCATGGTAGGTTGATTGGCATCTCTGGAAAATTGTCCGTAGTGTGTGAGTGAATGAGAGTGTGTGTGTGTGTGTGTGTGTGCCCTGCGAAGGGTTGGCACTCCGTCCTGGGTGTATCCTGCCTTGATGCCCGAAGACGCTTGAGACGCACAGGCTCCCCGTTACCCGAGGTAGTTCGGATAAGCGGTAGAAAATGAATGAATGAATGAATGAATGGATGAATGAATGAATGAATGAATGAATGAATGAATGAATGAATGACAGACATCATTTAACCATAAGAGTTGTTTTTTTTTAGTCCACAGTTTGGTCTCATGTATAGCAAATTTAAACTCTATTAAACCAAAGAATCAATACTGACATTTTAACACAGCTTTTAAACGACAAACATTTTACTGACACTTTTTTTTGGAACAATTTTAGAGCAGAATTGAGATGTTTTTTTGTCCTTACAGCAGTGATGGGACCTGCAAAATAAAAACCCAGCAGTTGTGTCAGCAGTACACTCTCAATGTTACGAGGGAATTGTCACAATCAATAAAAAAGTTGGAACACAAAATCACAGAAGTTCAATTCCTGATACAGTCAACAAACGAACAAGACCGTATTCAGACCTTCAAAGAAACTACCAGACCACCTAGGGTTTAAAGTACAAGGTGCACTTGTAAGATCACGCCTCCAGAACGCAGACCAAATACATGCACCTTCAAAGTCCTTTTATAATCTTGAGGAAAAGAAGAGTCAGGAACATTTTACCCACAACCTGAGACCTGCAACTGGAGAGCGGATGCTACTGAAATACATGAGAGAGCTGTCAGTTTTTAGAAAAAGCTGTCTACCTGTGAGTAAAAAGAAGACCAGGTCACAGAGCATACAGTATCTTCCTTAAAGGACTGCCAAAAGTCCCACAATACCTAAATGCAGCATTAAGGGCCAATAATATTAGAGGAACTTCAGAAAGCTCCACAGGGTACGGAGGGTGGAAAAGCACCTGGTATAGACCGACGGCATTCACTAAATTCCAGGGGTTTCATTACCACGATGTAAAGTGGGCGTGGTTTCTGGAGGTCTTGGAAAAACGCCCTCTTTCAAAAAAAAAAAAAAAGAGCGTACCTACGATGGATGATGAAGTACAAAACAGTCATACAGGTAGATTTTATATTTTATATCTATTATGCTTTATTATCTTACAGTTAAGCTGTTTTCGAAAACAAATAAATAACCAAAAACTACGGTTAGGGTTAAGGGTAGGGTTAGATTATCAAATAGGCCACGCCTACCCGATGACGCGATATCATTTACGCTGTTCTGAAATCCCTGGAAATAAGTGCATCCCATAGATGGACTGGACTTACAGCAGAGATCTACAAGTCTTTCTGGGCCGTGCTGGGGAGGACTTGCTGGAAGTCCTAAACTACAGTGAGGTGCAAAAAGTTGGTCCTCACACTGATACCAAAAAAGGGAGACCTGTGTCCTTATTATGCAGTGATTATAAGTTACTCTCTAAAGTTTTAGCTACCAGACTGAGAAGTGTTCTTGAAGGAGTAATCTCACTGGGTAGAGATCTTGGAGTGAAACTCTGTCCTCTCACTAGAGGAACAGGAAATGTTAACGGAGTAGTGTGGAGGAACTGAGCAGTCAGATGAATCAGATCTTTTCCCTGAACTGACTCTCTCCAGACTTGGAGAGAAGTACTGGTCCCATTTTAAGTGGTAAAAATATCCTGAATAGGAACTTTTATGCAGTCTCAGGAAAAGGTTTTTATAAAGTGTGTGAAGGTTTTGTCAGGAGCAGGCTGCCTCTGTGGGAACAAGATCCGACCCAAACGCAGTGACAGCAGACAGACAGGTTTTAATAAAAAATAAATAAATAAAAATAACAAGACAGACACACAGGAAAGGCTAGGAATAAACTAGGCAGGAAAAAACACAACAGGACACAAAAACCAAGAACATAAAAACAACAGAGTGACAAGAGACACTCAACAACGACAAGTACAAAACTCAACACAACAGGTATAAATAGGAAAGGTAATTACAGAAACATGCGGAACAAGTGTGCACAGGCAGGAAGGGACTAAGGATGAGGCTGAGCAAACACACCTGAGCACCAAACATAAACAAATTCATATGGCATAGAAAATAACCAAACACTGCCAAAGTGCCTTAGTGGTTAGCACGTTCGCCTCACACCTCCAGGGTTGGGGGTTCGATTCCCGCCTCCACCTTGTGTGTGTGGAGTTTGCATGTTCTCCCCGTGCCTCGGGGGTTTCCTCTGGGTACTCCGGTTTCCTCCCCGGTCCAAAGACATGCATGGTAGGTTGATTGGCATCTCGCGAAGATTGTCTGTAGTGTGTGATTGCGTGAGTGAATGAGAGTGTGTGTGTGTGTGTGTGCCCTGCGATGGGTTGGCACTCCGTCCAGGGTGTATCCTGCCTTGATGCCCGATGACGCCTGAGGCACAGGCTCCCCGTGACCTGAGGTAGTTCGGATAAGCGGTAGAAAATGAATGAATGAATGAATGAATGAATGAAATGGCTTATTGAGTGCTGTTTGTTAACTGAATCTCTCTTCATTCTCTTCCCTTTGTCTTTTACTGTAATTAAAATAAAATACACATAGAGACAAACAATAGCGCTAACGACCTGCATATGTTAAGGACGATGTAGAGACTAGATACGGAATGATTAAACAAAGAAAAGATAAATGAGTAAAATCACAAAGTCAGAGTGAGAGTTAAACACACACACACACACACACACACACACAATACACGACATACAGATTATATAATGCTCTGGTCATACAGTATAAACTCTACTGTCCTACTGATACTGAATCTAACTAACATGAAGGACGTGAGTCTAGGAGCTGAATGGCTTCATCCTGCTGCTGAGAGTTCAGGAGAATTTCATTGCATGAGTTCAGGTGAAGACGTTTGTTTAGTTTGTTGTGTAAGTTGTTGTGAAACACTGCAGAGTGGAAAGATGGAGTCTGTGTTCATACAGAGTCAATACCTCATTATTATTTAAAATAAATACTGAAGGTGTGGAAATCTCTTGGGATCTCTGAGTGGTGTAAGTTACAGAAATTCCATTATGGTCTGAACGACTTGTTTATTTTTACATGAGGCTGAGAGAAGAGAAGAGAAGAGAAGAGAAGAGAAGAGAAGAGAAGAGAAGAGAGACAGAGAGAGAGTGTGTCTGAGAGAGTGAGGATGTGTGTGTTACAGAGGGTGTGTGTGATTGTGTGTAATTGTGTGTGCCTGTGTGAGACAGAGTGTATGTGAGAGAGTGAGTGTGTGTATATGTGTGTGATTGTGAATGTGTTTGTGTGTGTGTGTTTGCGGGAGAGTGTGTGTGTATATGTGTGTAATTGT
This sequence comes from Tachysurus vachellii, assembly GCF_030014155.1. Lineage (NCBI taxonomy): Eukaryota > Metazoa > Chordata > Actinopteri > Siluriformes > Bagridae > Tachysurus > Tachysurus vachellii. The sequence continues at coordinate 21,167,048 of NC_083475.1, forward strand.
GAATGTGTGTGTTTGTGTGTGTTTGAGGGAGTGTGTGTGAGATTGTAAATGTGTTTGTATGTTTGTTTGAAAGAGTGTATGTGTGTATGTGTGTGCGTGTGTGTGTGATTTTGAGGGACAGAGTGTGTGTGTGTGTGTGTGTGTGTGATGTTTGAGAGACAGAGTTTGTGTGTTTGTGTGTGTGTGATGTTTGAGGGACAGAGTGTGTGTGTGATGTTTGAGGGACAGAGTGTATATGTGTGTGTGTGTTTGTGTGTGTGACAGCTGACTCAGCTCCTCTCTCAGTCTCAGTGCCAGTCTGCTGTTACAGAATCTTCACTTCTAGATTATTTCTAGAATTTCAGTACAATGGAAGAATGAATTCGATATAAATGGAATCCTGAAGCTCGGCTCCTTTGTGTTCCTTTGTGATTTTTCTCCCGGCATCTAAACGGAGGCAGTGTGTAGATTTTATTTACTCACTTCTGTGTTTAAAATTCATTTACTGTTGTCTAGAGAAATAAAAAGACTGAATCAGATTCGGGGAATTACTCATCGCCTGAGATTCAGGACAACGAGAAGATCAGGTGGAGATGTTTCAGTGTCAGTGGTTTGCTCGAGTATCTCACCAAGCTGCAGAGTCCAAAGAACCAGAGTTATTGGAGCTGAGCTGGAGGAACTGTAGAAGTTCAGGAGTTAAATAAAGGTTTCTTCTGTAAATTGTGCTTTTTTCTGTTACCTGACTGAAAATAAATCGCTTTCCTGAAGCCATGTTGCTAGTTTTAAGTGTCACATTTCCTGATCCAGATCGTGTCAGTAAATGAAGAAAGTCCAGCTGGATGTTCAGTGGTTTGTTGAGCAGTGAGCAGCTCCGCTGTTGCTTTGCAGTCGTGTAATAAAGTGATGAAATCAGACATATGTGAGATCAGATTTAAATCTGATGTCTGATGATTAAATCCACTCGGAGAAAATTCAACATAAAGTCTCGCATCAGCATTTCGACTCCGAGTGTGTGGAGTCAAACAGCTGACACTTATTCAGGTGAAGACGATATGACTCATCACACACACACACACACATACAAACACACACACACACACACACACACACACACACACAAGAGGTGATGGATGATGGCTTCTGAGCACTTATTCATAATCCTCCTCCTCATAACTGCTCGACTCACACAGCTATTTCTCACAAACACAAATAACTGACCCTCCTGTTTCTCTTCCTGTGTGTGTGTGTGTGTGTGAGAGAGAGAGAGAGAGAGAGAGAGAGAGAGAGAGAGACGGACTAGTTTGTCTTGGTGAATCTTTAGGAGGAAAAAAAAAAGGATTTTTGTCCTGGTGAAGATGAAGGTGACTTTACTGGAACCCAGATTCTCGTCACATCAGCAGGTTTCCCTTTCACACACACACTCACACACACACACACACACACACACACACACACACACACACACACACACACACACAGCCATGATCTTCATCCATTATTAATGTCAGATGTGTGATATTGGTTTCTGCACAGACATTAAATCTTTTGTCGGATCATCAGTGAGATCGGACACCAGCTTTAGTACGTGTGATTGGACAGTGACGCGCTTTTACCTTCATGTAGCCGTTAGATATCAGACAGAAAATAAACAAAAACATAAACAAATAAACAACATCATGAGGAATGGATTAGGCCACATTCACACTTGAGGTAAAAGTAGCCCAAATCTGATTTTTTTGGGGTCAAGTGACCAGGTCAGACTTCTTCAGGAGTAGTGTGAACACTCAAATCTAACCCAGATCTGATTTTTTCAAATCAGATTCAGACCACTTCCATATGTGGTCCTGAATCAGACCCAAATCTGATTTTTTCCAATGTGGCCGCAGTGTGAACAACCGAGGCGGATTTGATGCGACTTTTACGTCAATCTACATCGACATTCGTCACAATTATGCGCCGGCGAGTTCTCACACAAACGTGACTACGCCTACAAAATGGATCAAATAATCAAAAGTTGCTCTCGACATCCGAAAATTTTCAAAACACTGCGTCTCTGTGCTGCCATTACACAAACATTTAGAAAGAAAAGCGACAATGCTTACTTCCTCCATAACCTCGCCAACTTTAGCTCAACGGCGTGCTGCGTGTGACGTCATTGTTATTGTTCGTTTGCGCATGCGGGTCAGTTCGAAACAGCAAACAGTTCACACTGGTATCTGATATAGGCCACATTTTAAAAGGTAATGTGAACAGACAAACAAAAAAATCAGATCTGAGCAAAATATCTGAATTGAGCATTAAGACTTGCAGTGTGAACGCGGCTGTAGTTTCAGGAATAAATTGAAAGTGTTTTTTAATTTGATCTGATGAGAGAGAGAGAGAGAGAGAGAGAGAGAGAGAGAGAGAGAGAGAGAGAGAGAGAGAGAGAAATTTGATAGAAATTTAAATATCAAATAAATTAGCATAACAACACTTTCATTACGGTCAATAACTCAGCATAATGCATCCTTATAACACCACTGTGTTGTAAAAAAAACATTGTCATTCATCATCTTATAAAATGAAAATCAACCTACACTCTTGCTTTTATCAAGTTTTTTAAACTTCACATCCTCCTGATCCTTCAATTTTATTTCTTCTGCTTGCATAAATGTTTGCTTTTTATTTTTGCCATTTTAAATCAAACGGCAGCTATTTATTTATTTTATTTAACTAAAATATTATAGTTGCCATTTAATTTTATTTTTTGAGGTGTACTGATACCGATAATAAAACTCTGAATATTCAAAAGTACATTAACCTGCGAAACAACATTCTATGGAAATAAAATAAATAATCCAATCTGCTACATTTCATAAAAGAATTAAAAAAAAAAAACTTTTTATCATAAAAAGAGCCTACGTTACAAACACTCAGGTTTCTTACACTCACAAAAGCAGGCCTGTGCCATGTAGAATTCCCCACTGCAAATCCCCCAGACTCTCCAAACAGGCTTAACAACATTCAAACAGTTTGTGTCTCCGATCACTATCCAGTCTATTTGATAAGAATTCTTATTTAAAACTTTAACACAGCATTTTGTACAGTTTTTTTCCTGTCAGCCTCATAAATCCTTAAGTCTTTTAAATTTGCAGACTCTAACATCTTCTCTAACTTTTAGGGTTAGCAGTAATATAAATCTCTGGATAAGGATCTTTCTTATTTGATGACAGCTTTTCTTTACTCACTTACTCTCACTCATTTTCTACCGCTTATCCAAACTACCTCGGGTCACGGGGAGCCTGTGCCTATCTCAGGCGTCATTGGGCATCAAGGCAGGATACACCCTGGACGGAGTGCCAACCCATCACAGGGCACACACACACACACTCTCATTCACTCACGCAATCACACACTACAGACAATTTTTCCAGAGATGCCAATCAACATACCATGCATGTCTTTGGACCGGGGGAGGAAACCGGAGTACCCGGAGGAAACCCCCGAGGCACGGGGAGAACATGCAAACTCCACACACACAAGGCGGAGGCGGGAATCGAACCCCCAACCCTGGAGGTGTGAGGCGAACGTGCTAACCACTAAGCCACCGTTTCCCCCCCTAGTAAGTTTCTGTTTGACAAATTCCTGAATTTTTCCTACTAATCCTTTTGACTATTGACTAAAACTGCAAATTATCCATCACAGGCCCACCAGCAGTTATTAGATGATGCAGTTTAATCACACCAGGTTACGTGTATGTAACCCTGTTCCCAGAGCAGGGAATGGGATGCTGCATCAGGGCTGACGCTATGGAAACGCTTCTTTGATGAAGTTGTGTCAGAAGCTCTGTGTACACACACACCAATTTAATGGCTCGGAAAGGACACGTGACAAAGTGATTACCTTCCAGCATTTCCATATAAGGGCATCTATGTCGCAATACTCCAGCTTCTATTTGTCTGAAGGAAGTGCAGTTGGACACCCAGGTTGTTGCAGGTGATGCGGTGTCTTGTTCCCTTCTTAGGGAACTGGGTTACGTACGTAACCTGGTGTACTTCTCTTTCAAGGGAACTCAACACTGTGTCAGGGCTGACCCTAAAGGAACGCCAATACACATGCCACCATTCCCCAGGCGATGACTGTGCCCAGAGGCCGTGAGAGAGCAATGCCCTGCAGGGCCTGTGTCCTTGGAGTAGGGTCCATGTCCAGGTTATAGAACCTGATAAAGGTGTGCAGAGAGGACCAACCTGCTGCAGCACAAATATCTTCAAGGGGAACACCCCTGGCTAAGGCTCTTGACAAGGTGATGCACCTAGTGGAGTGAGCACTGATGCCTACAGGCAAAGCAACACTGCATGCTCCATAGGCCTGAGTAATGGACTCTACTCTCCAATGCGCCAGGCGCTGTTTGAAGACCGGATTACCCCTGTTCCGGCTCCCAAAGCAGACAAACAGGGAGGAGGAGTTATGCCACGAGCTCAAGTGGTTTGCCCACAGCTTCTTCTGTTCTGACTGCCTTGGACATGCCAAGGGCAAGTTATAAGGTATAGCACACTCTGTGGTTCCTAGTGAAGCTTAGTCCAATAAACGTCCATTATAGTTGCCAGCAGTTTTTCAAGGTGTTCACTTGGAGGCTCAGTACAGGCCAATCGGTTCCAGAATGTCCACCAAGAAGTTTAGGAAGGCATCTACCTTCCCACGTTCCACATACAATAGTCTCACTCTTTGACCAGTTTACTTTTGATAAAAAAGCATGACATTTTTCCAAAATCATTAATTGTTTCTTTTGAAATATTTATTTCCTCTTTTAACCATAACAATGATGTTATCAACATAAGCTGACTATCTTAGACTGTGGTACACTCCACCCATGATCTGATTCTTAGTAACAGGGGTTTAATAGCCAAGGCATACAACATGCCTGACAAGTTACACCCTTGCCTTATTCCCCTTGTAACTTTAAAAGAAGCACTCAACCCTCCATTAATTTTAAGTACACTCTCAATGTTTCCATAAAGCACATCGATCATTTTAATAAATCCTGGGTTGAACCAAACTCTCTGAGCATCTGCCAGAGATATTTTTATTCAACCCGGTCAAATGTTTTTCTTGGTCTAAAGAGTTAAGACCACAGTTAAAATCCAATAATCCAGAGATATCCAGAATACCTCTAATCAAATGAATATTATCAAAAATAGATCAATTGGATACACAATACATTTGGTCTATATAAATGACCTGACCAATCACGTCTCTTAATCTGATAGCTATTGTTTTAGAAAAAAACTTCAAATCAGAGCACAATAGTGACACAGGTTGCCAGTTTTTTATGTCTCTTAGGCCAATTTTCTTCAGTAAAATGGTAATGACTGCTCTCCTGCAGCTTGTAGGCAGTGATCCTCTGGTCAAACTGTCGTTGAGCACTGCTAGCAGGTCATCTCCTAAAACTTTCAAGAATGTCTTATTAACCTCTACAGGAACATCATCTATCCCTGGGGTTTAACCACACTCCATACTTTTTAGGGCAACATACTGTACAATTCAACATACTTTTGTTCAAGGTTTTCCACATTATCTCTATTTGGAACGTTTGGTAGACCTACATAAAACTCTCTGGTTGTTTCACTGACCTTTTTTCACTCATACAGCTCTGAATAAAAATCCTCTTTGACTTCTAAAAGTACTTTACCAGATGCAGATAACAAATAATATATAACTCTTCTTTGACCATCCTTATTATCAATAAAAGAATTCTGTCCAATAAAATATTTGGTTGGGCCATACATGTGCGTCACACTCTGAAAGCGTGAGCACACTAGAGCGCCCTGTGCTCTAAAACCCAACAAACCATCTAAAGCCTTCTTTAAATCTTTAAGAGTTTTACACCATTTTTATCTCCTGTGGTTTCTAATACACTTTTTAACTCTGCAATTTGTTTCTAATTATTATTACGTTTTTTATCCTTAAATCTATCCCAAAAATGAACAAACCCCTCACTCTTATTAGTTCAAAGAGCATCGGCCTCTTCCTTTGGTCTCTTGCACCATTTATGTTTAAACTGACCAGTCTTAAATTACTGATGAAGTGAATATAGAAAGACACTGATCAAGAAAAACACACAGAAAAAAACAAAAGATAATTTCATAATTAATTTCATAATTCAGCATACTTGATGGGGGGCACGGTGGCTTAGTGGTTAGCACGTTCGCCTCACACCTCCAGGGTTGGGGGTTCGATTCCTGCCTCCGCCTTGTGTGTGTGGAGTTTGCATGTTCTCCCCGTGCCTCGGGGGTTTCCTCCGGGTACTCCGGTTTCCTCCCCCGGTCCAAAGACATGCATGGTAGGTTGATTGGCATCTCTGGAAAATTGTCCGTAGTGTGTGAATGAGAGTGTGTGTGTGTGTGTGTGTGTGCCCTGTGATGGGTTGACACTCCGTCCAGGGTGTATCCTGCCTTGATGCCCAATGACGCCTGAAATAGGCACAGGCTCCCCGTGACCTGAGATAAGCGGTAGAAAGAGAGTGAGAGTGAGAGCATACTTGATCTCAACTTTTGGAGATGAATTTCCTTTAATCTGTTTATGTCTTAAGCCCTATTCGGACGGGATTAGTTTTACGTGGGGACGTGGAGTAATGCAATTTTACCTCAGGACGTCTGTAATATTAATTGGCCAATTCGCACGGGACAAGACATCTCAGTAAAACTAGCAGTTGTTTTGTGTCTGCTTTTTGCTGTTCTGCTCTTGTTTGTGTTTGTTTGCTCCCCCCCCCCTTCAATAAAACCCCCTTTTTTATGTAATCCCTTAGGTTAGGGTTAGGGTTGGGTCTTTTTATCTGTTAAGACATCCCCGTTCACTGACACCGATCATCCCGTCATCCTGTTTTTCCTGAACTTGTCCTTCCTTGCTCTTTTCTCTCGCCTTTTTCAACTAGTTTTTCTCTGCAAAGTTGGTGTTTTAAACAGATTATCATCTTCTGTCATATCGGTGTCTCTGATTCTATCCATCCATCCACAGAATCACCATTTGTTACCTCTGATTTCTCCATTTCTATTCCTTCCTCATTACTTTCATTGGCACTCTTTTCCTGATTTGTCTTTTGTACACCGTCTCTATTCACTTCATCCACAATTACATCCTTATCCATTTGCTGCTGGTCTCCATGTTTATCCTTACAATTGTGTTCATCTGTTTCAACAACATCTTCAGTTACTTCATGCTCTGCGTCATCATTTTTTTAGAATCATATATACCTAAAGAAATGACGTGGTTTCTTAACTTTTTTTTCCATGAAACAACTCCTATGAATGGCGGAACATTCAATAACGTGACTCTTTTAGCCTGTCAGCGACAGCATTTAACTTGTCTTAACTGCAGTAAACTCTTAAAAGTCGACCAAATACTTAATTAAACAAGAAAAAATATATAAAATACTCACGCCGCTCATACACACACACACACACACACACACACACACACACACACACAGAGAGAGACAGAGAGAGGGGGAATCAGACAGACAGAAATAGAGAGAGAAATTGACTGGTGAGGGAGCAAATGCTTACTCATGTACTTCCCTGTGTGTGTGTGTGTGTGTGTGTGTGTGTGTGTGTGTGTGTGTGTGTGTAACCTGATCGATGTTGTGGAATGATGTTTGGAAATGATTTAATAAAAGGCTGTGATGCACTTTGACTTGGGTCTGACGTCACTGTGATCAAATTTCTCTTCTTCCTCAAGCTGAGATCCATAAAGTCCCTAAAAGTTCACGTCTCTTAGAATAAAGAGAATCTGACACACGCACACACACACCCCACACACACACACACACACACACACACTCCAGTGATGGATGACTCTTTGGAGAATTGACAGTTTGATTGTTTGCATGCTTAGGGGATGATTCAGTGATTGATGTTGGTCTCTGAATAAATTCATCATTTTGTCACTGATATTTATTTCTTAAATAAATGTAAATATTTCTAACGAAATATCTGCAGTTATGTAACAATGCATCTTATTTGATGCCGTTTGTGCAGATACTCTCAGCCCTGTTCCCTGAACACACTCATCACCATGAAATGATCTGGAACTTTCCAAAAGCCACAACAGGAAGTTGCATCATCCAGATTTCTTGAAGATGACAGAACGAAAAAAAAGTGTCCCAGATTTCTTGAAGTGTCCCATTTTTTATTTTCAGTATTTTCAGTAATATTTTGTGATACTGACTGACTTTGAGATAAATGATCCCATGAGCTTAGCGTCATGTTGCTAACTCAGGAGGTAGCGGTAAATAGCAGCACATTGATGCTAACGCTGTTTACACTCAGCGATCGTTTTCCTTTTCTTTATGCTGACAGGAAGTTTCTTCTCAGAGAAATGACACAAACACATGACAGATAGAAAACATCCGGAGGCGTGAAGTACGAGCGGGACTGAAATTCGTTAATACATGAGATATGAGCGAGTGAGTTAAAGGTCACGTTGATGAACGGAGGAGCTGCAGAGCTGGAAGTGAGGATTAGCAGCCGCACACTAGCTTGCATGATGTCATTGGCGTTCCACTTGAAGTTTTTCTACAGAGTAAAATCCTGATTGTCCTCTTAAAAAAGTTTCTGCTCTGAATCTTGTCCCAAATTCCCCATTTCATTGAGTTTCCCATAGTGACAAACATCATGTTCCTTTAACTTGGTTTCTGTTGGTCTGCTACCTAACTGTGTTGTAGCAGTAAATTCCAGGGTTTGAGTTTCCTGGTCCGATTGTATAAAGAACTGTGTGTAGAGTGTATAGACAGTGCATAAAGAATTGCATGTTGCATTTACAGAGAATCTATGTAGAATGTATAGAGAGTGCATAAAGGTGTGTATGTAGAGTGTCAAGAGAGTGTATAAATGTGTGTATGAGGAGTGTATAAAGGAGTGTATGTAGAGTGTATAAAGGAGTGTATGTACAGTAGAGTGTATAAAGAGTGTATGTAGAGTTTATATAGTGTATATAGAGTGTATATAGAGTGTATAAAGGAGTGTATGTGTAGTTTGTATACTGTAGAGTGTATATAGAGTGTATATAGGAGCGTATGTGTAGTTTATATAGACTGTATATAGAGTGTATGTAGCATGTATGTAGTGTTTATATAGAGTGTATGTAGAGTGTACTGTATGTAGAGTTTATATAGTGTATATAGAGTGTATGTAAAGTGTATAAAGGAGTGTATGTGTAGTTTATATAGAGTGTATGTAGTGTTTATATAGAGTGTATGTAGAGTTTATATAGTGTAAATAGAGTGTATGTAAAGTGTATAAGGAAGTGTATGTAGAGTGTATATAAAGGGTATGTAGAGTTGTATGTATGTGGAGTGTAAAAAGGAGTGCATGTAGAATGTATTAAGGAGTGTTTATAGAGTGTATGTAGAATGTATAAAGGAGTGTATGTAGAGTAGAGATACAGTCCACTCTTGGTTTTGATGTTTGAGTTTAGAGGTTTGGTTGTTAAAGGAAACCAGAGATGATAAAGATTCAGTCTGCTTTTATTACAGATATCACATTAAATATCATATTGCTGCAGTAACAGAGAGGATTGTGTTTAGAAGCTAAAGTCCACTTTGTTATCCAGACTGAATTTCATGATCCCTGATTATTTTACTTGTGTTCCCGCTCATCTCACCACTCTTTAGAAACCTCAGCATCTATAATGAAACGATCCACAGCACAGATTGTGTTCATCAGTTCTGTTTCCTTCATTGTTGTTAGTCTGTAGATCGATGTTTTTAACTGTAGACACTTTGCTGATGAATGTTGCTGTGATTAATAACTAATAATAAAGTGTTTTTATTTTTTTTTTTCAGAATGATTCAGTCATGATTCAGTGTTTTTATACAGCAAACAGCTAAAGGTTAACAATAAAACATTGTTACAAACGGCTAAATGTTATTTAGCACAGCTGTAGAAAATAAAACAATGCTACAAACAGAAAAATGTTAGCAATATAACAATGCTCCAAATGGCCAAAGGTTACCTAGCACTGCTGGATGAAATAAAAAAATGCTACAAACAGCTAAAGGTTAGCAATAAAACAATGCACCAAAAGGCTAAATGTTAGACAGCATAGCTGAAGGAAAAGTACACTGCTAATAAAGGATAAATGTTAGCATTAAAACAATAATGTCTAATAATGGCTAATTGTGAGCCAACACTGTTTGTTGGAATAAAACAATGCTACAAATGGCTAAATGTTAACAAAAACAATGCTACAAAGGGCTAACGATTATCAATAAAACAATGCTACAATAAGCCATAGGTTAGCAATAAAATAATGCTACAAATGGCTAAGAGTTAGCAAAAAAAACAATGCTTCAAATGGTTAAATGTTAGCAATAAAACTATGTTACAAACAACTAAATGTTAGCAATAAATTACAACAAATGGCTAAATGTTATCAATACAACAATGCAATGATCGGCTAAAGGTTAGCAATACAAAATTGCTACAAAAGATTAATGTAGCAGTGTGTTCTCTGCATTGCGTTGTGTAATAAACTCACTTCACCAAACTCCTTGCTACCACGTCCTCATTTATTGAATCTGTGCAACACATAAGTGGGAATATTTTAGGACTTGTGCAGCAAATAAAGCAGCATGCTGCAGCAATGCACAACGCTGAGAAAGATAAGATTGCAGTCATTAAGCAAAACTGTTAAAATACAAACAAATTATGAACAATACTTGTGTACACCGCAGAGGGACTTATAATCACAATTATACGAGTATATAGCGTTAAATAATTAGTTATGTTAAATATGGGTCTAATTGAATCACCACACAAACTTTCGTGACCTACCGTCAGGGCTGTCAAGTATCACGCTTTGAGAGTGACAGTCCCTCATTTGGGTCTTTTCTCATGTTCTCCCGCCACACATTGTATTTCTCAAACTTTTTGACTATTTATCATATATTTAATAAGCCGCAGCGCCCAAAACGTATCAGTCCGCACCGCTGTTTCTATGGAACCGGGCAGGAATCAAGCGTGTTCTTAGTCGAGCCTGACACTTATCAGCCAATCAAAAAAAGAGGCTACACAATAGCCAATCAGTAAATAGCACTATTGTATCTGGGTAAGATTTAACGCAACAACCAATGAAAAAAATAAGAGGGTATTTTCGATGGTCGGTTTGAACAAAAACTCAGCACGAAACAGCTTCTCTCTGGACGGGACATTGTCCTCAATCATGACCCTAAAAATGTCTGGGCTTGAGCCGAACTGTTTTAAATGGGAGCAACATTACAAATGATAAAGGAGTCCAAAAAGGTAACAAACACTTACAATAAACAACACCAGTCATAATCTCTCATGCACACAGGAAATCTGTATATAGTCTTGGCAAGTGGGATCACACAATATTGCTCTAAAATCACACCTGCTACACTAACAGTTAGCTAGCCATGGTGGATAAAATAAAAGGTTTTCCTGTTCCCTCAGGGACCCTGATATGAAGCTGCAGCATCTCAGACTGAGACTTTGGGGAATCTTTGTCTCAGATGGACTTTGTTGTGTGATGTTGTAGAGAAATTGTGCAGAGCGTTCAGCATTTCAGCAGAAAAGCAGACAGCCGAGAGTCTGAGGGTCTGAAAGTGGTGATATTAAAGCAGCTGAAGTTTCTCTCAGTCACATATCAGGCCTGGTGAGAAGATGGAGTTTGTGTTGATCTCGACTCTGACACAACCATACAAATAAAAATCAATGAAAGCAATCAGACACTGGAGATCTCGCCCTCTCTGCTTTTTGAACAGGATTCGACGGATCAGAAAGTTGTGCAGTGAAAGTCATAAAGCTGATGATGTAATAACACTGCAGGAGATATGGAGTGAGGGGGCGTGGCCTGTTGGACCGGACTGAAGTGATGGAACGTCTCTAAAGTCACACTTTTATTTGGGACACAGAGCTGCTGAACTCTGGATTCTGATTGGTCAGAAGGTGTTGATTTATTCTCTAGGACAGTTGTAACAGGATGCAGCAGAAACCTCAGATTCATCTGTGTGTGTGTGTGTGTGTGTGTGTGTGTGTGTGTGTGTGTGTATCTGTGTGTGTGTGTGTGTGTGTGTGTGTGTGTGTGTGTGTGTGTGTGTGTGTGTGTATCAGATGTCCTGAAGCTCAGAAAGACAACAAAATAAATAAAGTATGAATCTGAACTTTTTTATTAGAAACATATTTAATGTCTGTTTTACTGAAGTTTATTCTCTCAATAAAAACCTGTCTATTTGATATGAAGCGGATTTTTCTGTGTGTTTTATTCATTTTGTTCCTCATTTCTCCTCGACAGAAAGTCACAGATTCACACTGTTCCAGTTTCTTTCTTTTCTTCTTCTGTGTTTTACTTCAGGGCTTATAATAAAACTCCATTTAAATAGCACATGAGCTGCTGCAGCTGTGTGTGTGTGTGTGTGTGTGTGTGTGTGTGTGTGTGTGTGTGTGTGTGTGAGTGTGTGTGTGTGTTTGTGTGTGTTTGTGTGTGCGCTGAATATAAATGTGCTGCTTTTCTCTTAATCTCAGCAAAACTCTCTCTCTCTTTCTCTGTCTCTCTCTCTCTCTCTTTCTCTCTCTCTCTCTTTCTCTGTCTCTCTCTCTCTCTCTCTCTCTCTCTCTCTCTCTCTCTCTCTCACACACACACACAAACACACAAAATAAATCTATAAACCATTTAAATGTCCTGATCTAATGTTATTCTCAGGACCTTGAGTCGACATTTTTAGATATAAACACGACTGGACAACAATCAGACACTTCAGTTTTAATCCTTTATCAGCTTCTTATATACAAAAAAAACCCAATTTAACATAATGAACCTGATTTTAGTTTAAAAGTAAACTCATGTTTAAACTGTTCATGTTGAAAAATATGTAAAAGTGAAAGTCTATTTTTAAAAAATCCTGACATTGCACGTGAGCTCGCATGTGAAAACACACGTGACATCATGTTCATTCATTCATTCATTCATTTTCTACCGCTTATCCGAACTACCTCGGGTCACGGGGAGCCTGTGCCTATCTCAGGTGTCATCGGGCATCAAGGCAGGATACACCCTGGACGGAGTGCCAACCCATCGCAGGGCACACACACACACACTCTCATTCACTCACACACTACGGACAATTTTCCAGAGATGCCAATCAACCTACCATACATGTCTTTGGACCGGGGGAGGAAACCGGAGTACCCGGAGGAAACCCCCAAGGCACGGGGAGAACATGCAAACTCCACACACACAAGGTAGAGGCAGGAATCGAACCCAGACACTGGAGGTGTGAGGCGAACGTGCTAACCACTAAGCCACCGTGCCCCCCGACATCATGTTTAATAGTTTAATCAGAAAAAACAATGTGGGGAAAAAAGGGGAAATGTGGGGAATCATATAAAATATAAAAATAACCGTTAGAAAGAAGTCATGTAAAAGAATCATCTTTGAATATAAATGGATCATGTAAAAGAATCATATGTGAATCTAAATGACTCATAGAATGGGGCAGATGTGAAAATACGTGTCATATGAAAGAATCACATGTAAATATAAATGAATCCTGTTAAAGATTTGATATAAATCTGATATAAATCAATAATTGCTTGTGAATATACATGAATCATATAAAAGAATCGTTTGTTAATCTAACTGACCCAAGGAAAGGAAGCAATTGTGAAAAGAAATGAATCATGTAAAAGAATAATGTAAGAAAAATTAATTTTGTAAAAACATAATAAATAAATAAATAAATAAATAAATAAATAAATAAATAAATAAATAAATAAATAAAAAAAAAACACCCTCAAATGTCAAAAGAAATGACATACCTGCAAAATACACAGTGAAACTGAAAATAACAGAATCACATGAAAATAAAAGAATCAAATGAATCAGCATTAAAAAAAACGAATAAAAATCAAAGTAATGAAATTAAAACACAATGAAAAGATGAAAACTTTGGCCGTGGTCATGACAGCAATAAAGAGATTAATATTGTATTGCATTTTTTTTTTTTTTAAATATAATCATAATTCATTTTAAATTCAGTTGTTTTTTTTATTGTTTTTTATACTCAGCATTATAATGCTTTATTTTCTCTTTCACATTGTTCAGTAAAGAATCCAGAGTATCCGGTGTCTATGGAGGAGATCAACAATGTTATTATCATCCTCTTCCATGTGATAAAACTCAGAACTTTTCTGTCATGTAGTAAATCTGCTGATGTCCAGCGTCTCATTTAGGATCTGATCTGATGTGTAAACACGTCTCTGTGAGTTTAAACACGTCTTCAGATGAATGTGACGTGACTCCAACGCTGCTGTGTTTAACACTGATGTGGAGTTGAGTTGATGATGAAGCGCTAATCCGGTGCATTAGCGGAGTGTTTACGCACGTTAAAGACGTGTGTTCGGCTAAATGGAAGGTTTGAGAAGTGGGAGTGAATCCTCAGCTTCTGTATTAAATATTTAATCACAGTCAGTGATCTGTGATGGCTGAGAAAAACCCAAATCAAGATGAACGCAGAAGATTTTTATTAAATATCGTTCATTTCCTAGGAGGTGGTTTGAGGGCTGATCCACCAGCGAGCTCGTTAAGTGTTAGCAGGACGTCTTACACACACGATGAGCATGACGAGCTCACAGGGGGAGAAAGTGAATATAAAATGAAACACTGAAGTGAGAGACTCATGGGGAAACTGTCTCGTTTATCAGAACTGATAGGAAACCATAAAGACTTCTGCTGTGAGGAGAGAAGGATTCAGGACTCGTTCAGGAAACACAAACCTTCTGTATTTGTCCATGAAGTTGTTCCTGGCTCCATGAACTGAAATCCTCCTCTCTTTCCTTTTGTTTGTAGTGTTTATAAAATCTGTGTAGGAGTGATGGTGTAGGAAGTGTAGAAGTCTGCATACTGTATCTGCACTGATCTGCACTACGAGGCTCTCGTTACACCTTCATTATCATATTCACAGATTCTGCAGCACAAAGCCAGACTTTACACTTCAATAATCAGACCTGATGTTCAACGTTCATTATCCGGCTCTCAGCTTTGGAGCTTCGACTCTGTCCTCACCTCCTCAACCACTAATGAGCTGAACAGACTGCACCGTATTGTCAGCTGAAGAGTTGAAGGGCTCCTGCTTCCCATCAAAGACCTGTTCTCCTCCAGATCCAGGAAGTCAAGTGAGGAAGAAAAAAGACCAAGTTTTTTTTTTACCATCTTTATCTACGTCCTGTGATCTTGTGTCCACTTTAGATTCAGATTCCTGTTCTTGGCTGACAGGAGTGGAACTCAACCTGATCCGATCTTCTGAACTTGTAGACCATCTTACTGAAGAACAAAGTGATGCTTGACCAAGTATAATTGTAGTGTTCCTAATAAAGTGCTCAGTGAGTGTGTGTGTGTGTGTGTTGTGAATTTGGGGAAGTTTTCTGTAAGGAAATGTTTATTTATCTCTTATGGAAGGAGTCTCCAGTGTCAGTGCTTTGTCAGAGTCAGAGATGATGATGATGATGAAGAAAAAAATAAAGTGGAAAATAAAATAGTCATAAACACAACTAAAAACACACAACCACATTTACTGCTGCAGTAGAACCAAACACTCATATACGTTCTCCAGAGTATTTAAATGGATAAACACGTAGAGGATTAATCGTGTCAGTAATCAGTTTCAGGATCAGTGTATCAGTGTCTATGACATTAAGGGACAGGAACAAAAAAGCTATAAAACACCAATTTTACTATCAAGCTCAGATGAGATGAACAGCATCTCCGGTGTGTGAGAGCGAACGGCCGCTCTGATCTGATCCCGTCCCTTTTATCATCATTAAAACTCCATCACTGCTGGCGGAGTGTGAAGCTCTTTAGTAGGTGTGTGAGAAGAGCTCGAGGTTGGAGCAGCTGCTGCATGATGGAATGAGTGAGTACAGTGTGACGAGCAGACAGAAGGATGGATGGAAGGATGGATGGATGGATGGATGGATGGATGGGGTGATGGATGGATTGGTCACTGCAGAACAGCTTCATTCATCTTTATTTACCACACAGAAGATTACAGTGTCACACATTTCTACTGAGGAGAATGAGTTAGAAGAGCTGAAGAGCTTCATATGTTTCTTTCTGCATCACATATTTCAGACATTTGATCCTAAATACGTTAGAAAACACACACACACACACACACACACACACACATTCCTGACACTAACAGTAGTGTTGTATTAATGAATGGTGGAGTTTTATTGGAGAAATTTATTAGTCCCATTTATTTATGAACTTTATTTCCTGTGTATTCCGACCTCCAGGGGGAGCTCTCATGCAGCGAGAGCGTTAAAAATACACGGTTCGATGAGCTGCTTGCACTCGGAGCTACAGTATGATGTAATTGCTGTTCACAACAACAGGCTTGTCACATCACTGGTAGCACTGTTTACATTTAGTGTCCTTTATAACTCAACCCCATCTTCTATGCAGTGATCTGTGTGGGCTAATGTTAGCACGACTGTTCCTTTCTATTAATAGGCGTTCGCTTACCTTCTTCGTTGTGTTGTGTGTTGTGTGTTTGTTTGTGTATGCGTGAGTGTGTGTGTGTTTGTGTGTGTTTGTATGTGTGTTTGTTTGTGTATGTGTTTGTGTGTGTATGTGTTTGTGTTTGTTTGTGTTTGTTTGTGTGTGTGTGTGTGTGTGTGTGTGTGTGTAACGCAGCATGTGGTTTGATGGCTCTGTCGGTTTTACAGAAGGAACAAATATAATGAACTTTATAATACAAAAGTGTTTGTCCAAGTAGTCCACTAGACAAGAAGTAGAAATAACCAGTGGAGAAGTGTACAGGAGAAGTGTACAGGAGACGTGTACAGGAGAAGTGTACAGGAGAAGTGTACAGGAGACGTGTACAGGAGAAGTGTACAGGAGAAGTGTACAGGAGACGTGTACAGGAGAAGTGTACAGGAGACGTGTACAGGAGAAGTGTACAGGAGACGTGTATAGGAGAAGTGTACAGAAGACGTGTACAGGAGAAGTGTACAGGAGACGTGTACAGGAGAAGTGTACAGGAGACGTGTATAGGAGAAGTGTACAGAAGACGTGTACAGGAGAAGTGTAGAGGAGACGTGTACAGGAGATGTGTACAGGAGACGTGTACAGGAGAAGTGTACAGGAGAAGTGTACAGGAGAAGTGTACAGGAGAAGGAGACATGTACAGGAGAAGTGTACAGGAGAAGGAGAAGTGTACAGGTGACGTGTACAGGAGAAGTGTACAGGAGAAGGAGACGTGTACAGGAGAAGTGTACAGGAGAAGTGTACAGGAGAAGGAGAAGTGTACAGGAGAAGTGTACAGGAGAAGGAGACGTGTACAGGAGAAGTGTACAGGAGAAGTGTACAGGAGAAGTGTACAGGAGAAGGAGAAGTGTACAGGTGACGTGTACAGGAGAAGTGTACAGGAGAAGTGTACAGGAGACGTGTACAGGAGAAGTGTACAGGAGACGTGTACAGGAGACGTGTACAGGTGACGTGTACAGGAAAGTGTACAGGAGACGTGTACAGGAGACGTGTACAGGAGAAGTGTACAGGAGACGTGTACAGGAGACGTGTACAGGAGACGTGTACAGGAGAAGTGTACAGGAGAAGTATACAGGAGACGTGTACAGGAGAAGTGTACAGGAGACGTGTACAGGAGAAGTGTACAGGAGACGTGTACAGGAGAAGTGTACAGGAGATGTGTACAGGAGACGTGTACAGGAGAAGTGTACAGGAGACGTGTACAGGAGAAGTGTACAGGAGATGTGTACAGGAGACGTGTACAGGAGAAGTGTACAGGAGAAGTGTACAGGAGAAGGAGAAGTGTACAGGTGACGTGTACAGGAGAAGTGTACAGAAGTGTACAGGAGAAGGAGAAGTGTACAGGTGACGTGTACAGGAGAAGGAGAAGTGTACAGGAGAAGTGTACAGGTGACGTGTACAGGAGAAGTGTAGAGGAGAAGTGTACAGGAGAAGGAGAAGTGTAGAGGAGAAGTGTACAGGAGACGTGTACAGGAGAAGGAGAAGTGTAGAGGAGAAGTGTACAGGAGAAGGAGAAGTGTACAGGAGAAGGAGACGTGTACAGGTGACGTGTACAGGAGAAGTGTACAGAAGTGTACAGGAGAAGGAGAAGTGTACAGGTGACGTGTACAGGAGAAGGAGAAGTGTACAGGAGAAGTGTACAGGAGAAGGAGAAGTGTACAGGAGAAGTGTACAGGAGAAGGAGAAGTGTAGAGGAGAAGTGTACAGGAGAAGGAGACGTGTAGAGGAGAAGCTGTGCATACAGAGCAATCTATAGCTATTATGAACGAGTGGGTTTTCTCTCTTCTGCCGTAGAAAATATCTCTCATACTGCATGAGACAGAAATGTCTATAAATGATGATGGGGAGAATCTTCCTGCTGTCTCACACATCCAGGATCCCAGGGTTTACTGATTTATTATTTTACTTCTCTCTTTTTTAGTTTACTGTATACTTTTCTTTTATTAGCAGTGCTGGTTTATAATAGTGTAAAGCTGGACCTTTGTGTAAAGTGTGTTTTTATCTAGGAGCTTTTGGCATATGACTTTAATTCTTTTTTCTTTATTCTTTAACCACTTTCATGAATATAACACGGATCAGATCTGATGTTTGAGCCGAGTGTAACATTTGGCAGGGTTTTAAAGTTTAATGTCATGTGACTACATTTATATTTCATTTAGAAAGTAAAGCACATGTTTTCAAACTGGAATTTATTGTTCCAGTTAATTCTATTGTTTTATAGCAGTAATAGGCATCTCTAGAAATCCTCCACAACAATACATCCCGACCGATATGGCAGTCACTTGACTCTTTTTTCATGTGACATTATTGTCATATAATAAACACCTCTTTTTTCCTAAAGCACTAATTTTAAAATGATTTTAAAATCATGAAATACATACTGTATGGGATGAAGCACTGTGTGTGTTTTGATTGTTGACGTTGGTCTGCTGTGGAACAGAAGTGTATTGTAGTGTGTTTAAGTGGTTGTCGGGTTATTTTGCTCTTTGGTCATCATTTTTTGACTTGTAAATAAATAAACACAAATAAAATCCAAATGAACAGTATGTATAGGTGATGAGGTAATGGGCTTTAGTGTAGTTTAAGTGATAAACATTTTTCATCTTTTATCAACATCTGGATGCCACATCATCTCGTTCACCAGGACAGAAACATGAGCCACTGGACACTGTTAATTATTCATTCATTCATTTTCTACCGCTTATCCAAACTACCTCGGGTCACGGGGAGCCTGTGCCTATCTCAGGCGTCATCGGGCATCAAGGCAGGATACACCCTGGACGGAGTGCCAACCCATCACAGGGCACACACACACTCTCATTCACTCACACAATCACACACTACGGACAATTTTCCAGAGATGCCAATCAACCTACCATGCATGTCTTTGGACCGGGGGAGGAAACCGGAGTACCCGGAGGAAACCCCCGAGGCGCGGGGAGAACATGCAAACTCCACACACACAAGGTGGAGGCGGGAATCGAACCCCCAACCCTGGAGGTGTGAGGCGAACGTGCTAACCACTAAGCCACCGTGCCCCCACACTGTTAATTAAAACAACATAAAAATTCAAGTCACCACATCGTACATTATATAAATCAGTGGTCTTCACTATTTTTTTCATGTGAACCACACTGATAGGACAAAGTCAATATGAGAGCCACTTTCACCGCAAAGTATGCCAAGTTATTCAGTCTTAAATAGCTTATCTGCTTAAACACAATGTACAATATTGCAATACAATAATTACTTACAAATTTTCTATGCTCATCTTGTATGACTCGCACCTTTCTTTTTTTAGCAGGCGCGGACTCTCCAAAACCTCCGTCTCCGTCTCCCTCTCGAGTTGCGGATGACGCATGTTCCCCATCAGTTACCTCTTTTGTCACTGTCACATTGCTTTGTTGCTGTTCATTTTGTGCGTGGGATTGTTTGATAAGAAATCGATCCATTTTTTAGTCCGTGTGTGTTCAGTAAACACAAGTTGTTAACTAGCATGAAACACAAACTAGCTTCTGACAGGCCGCCAAAAACTGGCTATTGCGCAGAACACAGTGAGTCAGTGACGAGTCAAATAATATATATAAATATATATTATTATTTGTAATAGAGCACATTTGTTTTTCTATGCTTCCCTGATTGTTTTTAATGTTATTTAAATGAAAAATACATTTTAACCACATGATCATATCATCGTCTTATTTACTGCTATGCGAGCCGCGCAATGAGTAACACTGATATATAGCAACGGGGAGGATGACTTCAAAAATGACTCTCCTCTTCCTCCATAAAAACGTCTCACACAATCATCAGTATTCTTCTATGTTGTTATTTTTAATGTTTCCTGTATTAAAAATGTTTGTTTGCTTAAAATACTCTCTCAAATAATCATGGCTGAAACTGGCATCCGGAGGAGGAAGTGACCAGATCCATCAGTGTGTTCAACTGGAAGGGAAGTTTTCCAGACAAGGAATTTCTCAAACTTTTATTTTATAGACTACGGGAGAAAACTTTGATACATTATGGACGAAAAATAGGTTTGAAAATGATTCAGAAGCTCTGAGTTTCAGTATCTGTGTGAAAATAATCTCCACACATTAGCAGGTCTAACCGCTGATAAAAGAGTAAAAGAAATCCCATGAAGTAATGATAATGCAGAGCATTTTAGCAGGGCAGATTGGATCGAGTAAGCCGAGATACCTTAGATGTTCTGCTGCATGCTGCTGTTATGACAGTAATATTTATACTATTCTAATATTATATTATAAATTCTTAGAAACATACTGAACTTCTCTGGATGTTTAACAACATCATCAAGGTTAAAACCACCCGCCTAATATTGTGCAGTCATGCCTCATGCCACCAAAACACCTCTGACTCACTGAATCCTGGACTCTACAAGACCTCTGAAGGTGTGCTGTGGAATATAGCACTGAGACATTAGCAGCAGATCCTTTAAGTCCTGTAAGCTGTGAGGTCAGACCTCCATGGATTAGACTTGTTTGTCCAGCACATCCTACAGACGCTGGATCTATTCGAGATCGTGTTCCTCAAGCCGTTCCTGAACATTATTTTCAGCGTAGCAGGTTTTGGGATCTCCATCACAATGTTGTCAAAGTCGCTCGAATCCTTAAGTTTGTCCATTTTCCTGCTTTCGACACATCAACTTTGATACACGACTGTTCACGTGCTTCTTAATACGTCCCAGCCCTCATCAGGTGGCACTGTAAGGAGATGATCAGTGTTCTTCACTTCACCTGTCAGTGGTTTTAATGTTCTGGCCGATCGGTGTGTTTTATATGCTCAGGAAATTAACAGTAACAGAAGCCGTCCATTGCTTCCCTCATGTGCAAAATAAAAGGTAGCACTTTTAAAGTAGAACAATACTGTTTGAGTGTGTGTGTGTGTGTGTGTGTGTGTGCGCACACTGAATATAAATGTGCTTCTTGTCTCTTAATGTCAGCAAAACTCTCTCTCTCTCTCTCTCTCTCTCTCTCTCACACACACACACACACACACACACACACACACACACACACACAATGCAAAATAAATCTATAAACAATCTAAATGAATGAACGTCCAGATCTAACATTATGCCCAAGACCTGGAGTTGACATTTTCAAATGTAAACACGACTGAACAACAATCCAGTGCTTCGGTTTTTAATCTTTTATCAGCTTTTTACAGGAAGCACAAAAAAGCCACATTTTCACATCATGCACTTGATTGTAGTTTAAAAGCAAAATCTAGTTGAAACTTGAACTTTCTCAATTGAATCATTGTAAAAGAATCGTGTGAAAATAAACAAATCATGAAAATAAAATTGCATGTTTAATAAAAATGTGGGTAAAAATTAAATGAAAATTAATTTTGTGGAATAAAATGTTAGGTGTAAAAAATAAAGGAATCATCTGTGAAAAAAAAAGAATTTATGACCAACAATCACGTGAAAATTAATGAGTCATGAATAAATGTGAAAAAAACGTCATTTCACACACAAAAAAATATATAAATGAATTGTAATGAATTGTATAAAATTTGTAAAAAGAAATTTTTTGTTTTAAAACAAAAGGATAAATTGTCTTTTATTGTGTGTTTTATGTCTGTAATAGTGGCTGTATATACAGTTTAAAAGCAATGTAAAAACGTCTCTGTGGCCCTCTAGTGGCTGACAGCAGTACAACCTGTACCTCTGAAAATGTTTTAGATGTTTTAATATTATAATATTTTTGTCGAAGACATAATGTTTTCTCTTTATGATAAATACATTTATTAAGCTTCATTTAATGTTAAAAAAATGTAATGGATGATGTGATTGACGTTGCACAAACGATCGCTAACCAGTTAGCTCTCCCTCTAGCATATGGCAGCTAGCGATCCATGAGAATGAAGACATGTGAAGTCAGCTTGTTACCAGGATCCAAACCGATCATTTCCAGACAATAGAAAGATAAAAGTACTTTTAAAGTGTTGCTTTTTAAATAGTACTTGCTAGTATCAGTTGACTAGCCGGTGGTAGCTTGTCATGACTCATAGCTCTAAACTAGTTTCAATATTCACCCATTTTCTACCGCTTATCCGACTACCTCTCAGGCGTCATCGGGCATCAAGGCAGGATACACCCTGGACGGAGTGCCAACCCATCTCAGGGCACACACACACTCTCATTCACTCACACATTCACACACTATGGACAATTTTCCAGAGATGCCAATCAACCTACCATGCATATCTTTGGACCGGGGGAGGAAACCGGAGTACCCGGAGGAAACCCCTGAGGCACGGGGAGAACATGCAAACTCCACACACACAAGGCGGAGGTGGGAATCGAACCCCCAACCCTGGAGGTGTGAGGCGAACATGCTAACCACTAAGACACCGTGCCCCCCTAATAATAATAATAATAATAATAATAATAATAATAATAATAATAATAATAATAATTGTTTTGTTTTAAAACAAAAGGATAAATTGTCTTTTATTGTGTATTTTATGTCTGTAATAGTGGCTGTATATACAGTTTAAAAGCAATGTTAAAACGTCTCTGAGGCCCTCTAGTGGCTGACTGCAATACAACGTGTACCCACTTACATCTCTGAAAATGTTTTATTAATATTATAGATATTAACAGATATTAATATTATAATATTTTTGTCGAAGACATAATGTTTTCTCTTTTTGATAAATACATTTATTAAGCTTCATTTAATGATAAATAAAAAAGTGTGATGGATGATGTGCTTGACATTGCGCAAACGATCGCTAACCAGTTAGCTCTCCTTCTAGCATACGGCAGCTAGCGATCCAGGAGAATGAAGACATGTGAAGTCAGCTTGTTACCAGGATTCAAAGTGATCATTTCCAGACAATAGAAAGATAAAAGTACTTTTAAAGTGTTGCTTTTTAAATAGTACTTGCTAGCATCAGTTGACTAGCCGGCGGTAGTTTGTCATGACTCATAGCTCTAAACTATTTTCAATATACTTCAAATTATAAATATAAAATTTTAGATAGCAATTAAGTAAATAACAACTTTATCAGTTTGAGATAGCGTTCATTTCGCTCCTCCGTTAACACTGCTGATGTCCAGCGTCTCATTTAGGATCTGATCTGATGTGTAAACACATCTCTGTGAGTTTAAACACGTCTTCAGACGAATGTGACGTGACTCCAACGCTGCTGTGTTTAACACTGATGTGGAGTCGCTAATCCGGTGCATTACCGGAGTGTTTACGCACGTTAAAGACGTGCGTTCGGATAAATGGAAGGTTTGAGAAGTGGGAGTGAATCCTCAGCTTCTGTATTAAATATTTAATCACAGTCAGTGATCTGTGATAGCTGAGAAAAACCCAAATCAAGATGAACGCAGAAGATTTTTATTAAATATCGCTCATTTCCTAGGAGGTGGTTTGAGGGCTGATCCACCAAATGAATTTAAAATTAAACACTGAAATGAGACCATTCGTGTCTCTTCAATAACACAACTATATGCTTTTATGCTGTTGTATTCAATAATGTCTGTAATCACAGTGTACATCCTGTACATTCACAGTGTCATATTACAGAAAAAACATAAAATCTGAACTCTTCGGTCTAGAAGATGTCAAAAATATATTGACAATGACAGTGGGATAAAACAAAGAAATGCTTATAAGAAAATAATCATCATCGGGATGGAAACATTAACTCCACTCCATCACATATCGATCACGATATGATGAAGACCACATGTCTTCATCATATCGTCGCTGTTGGGCGGAAACCTCGTATGTCCAAATTTGGTCAATTTCATATTTTTTCACATATCGATGCTATTGGTCAGTCCCCACGTGGGTCTGTTATTTTTTATATATTATATATTTATAGGTTATATTTTGATTGTTTAAATTTACTGGACCATTTGATCACTCTTATAAAGATGGAGGTCACACTAACACACACACTGGTGTTATGTGGTTTGTGTTTCCTGTAAGAAATAAAGAAAAGAATAATAATGACTCCAATACCAGTGTATACTCCAGTCAAAATGTTGCGCTTAATGATGCATAACGTCCATTAAAAATCCATCTTAACTTCTGTAAACTCATGAATCTGCATCTCCACTTTCTCATGTAGTCACATTAAAATATTAAAATATGTCATTAAAATCAATCACAAAACAATCCTAAAAAGAAAGAAGACAACAAATCAAACCCTTCTAAATGCAATAGGACTCAGACTTTTCAAACTTTAATGCAATACACATTCTTGAGTTTTATGAAAATATATTTACACTGAGATTAGTTCATAAAGCCTTTATAGAGCATAAAAGTTTTTCTATTAATAGATAACTTTAATCGTAATGTGATCTGTCATTACATCTAGAAATGATTTGTCCATCCAAACATACAGTGTTGTAATGTAACGGAGTACAAATACTTCATTACTGTACTTAAGTAGAAATTTCAAGTATCTGTACTTTACTTTGCTATTTAAATTTATTTCAACTTTCACTTTTACTCCACTACATTTCCAAGATAAAATGTACTTTTACTCCGTTATATTTCCACTAAGCATCTTTGTTACTCGTTACTACAAAATAAAATCAGAAGAAATGTGTCATGGTTGAAGCACCTGCCTTGTCCTCCGATCGCCACCAGAGGGAACCCTGTCCCGAGTATTAGTAGCTTCCGGACTACATTTACCATAACCCTCTTACCGGGACTGATTACACCGTCACCTGTTTCCAATCACCCATTTCCTACTTAAGCGAATTTGAACTTGACTTCTGTGTGAAGTCTCGATTTGCTATGGCTATCAGTCTGAGTGTTTCCTGTCCTGTGATTTTCCCAGTTTGTTACTTTGTTTTTTATTCCTGTCTTCCGATTGTTTGCCGCCTGTCCTGACCCTCTGCCTGCAGTGGCGGTTCTAGGATTTTTCTGTAACAGGGGCCATTAAGGGGCCACATGTTACATTCAGGGGCCAAGTACAGGGTACATTCAAGCACACAAAATAATTTACTCAGTACAGAGCAAATACATTTCGGCAGTCATTCCTTTTTCAAGCGCTCGAGTGCCGCCAATTGTTTGGGGGTGGAATTGCATCTGTGATCGTTGTAAAAAATTCTCCGGTTGCTCTTCTCGTCGACGATTGCCAATCAACCTACCATGCGTGTCTTTGGGCTGGGGGAGGAAACCGGAGTACCCGGAGGAAACCCCCGAGGCACGGGGAGAACATGCAAACTCCACACACAAGGTGGAGGCGGGAATCGAACCCCCAACCCTGGAGCTGTGAGGCGAACCTGCTAACCACTAAGCCACTGTGCCCCCATCAATTAAGTGTTTTGAATGATAAATCAGAAGATGTGATGTACAGAGCATATGGCTAACACAAAGAAACATTTGTGACAGCAAGGGTTGCTGCAATTCATGAGTAATGTTGAACAACAACTGATGTTACAGGAAAAGTGTATAAAAACCTATCTTGAAATATACTTGGTGTGCATTCTAGTGTAGACAAACTCAGTGCATGTTATACTAAGTGTTTCTTGGTTTGTTATAACCTTTGCATTTTAATTACTTTTACTTATTCTAATCCTGTTTGATTATTAATGAGATTTTATTTGTAATTTTCTTTTATTTTACTTTACATATATTACACACATTTATCTGTATTATGTTGCTTTTAATAAAAACAAGGCCTCCCATTGTGAGGACCCTGAAAAGACAAAAAAGTCTAAGTCCGACTCCTTCATTTAAAGATTCAAACAATAAATTTGGTAGAAGAACTTGAAGAGGATCCTTTGTTAGAAGACCGAGGGACTTTGAAGGACACCTGCGTTGAAGTTAAGACCAACTCTGATAGTTGATCTTGTGTTTTCAAAACTAACCGTGCAAACTAGGAGTGGGATTGTGGAAGGGTTTCCTATGGAGTCAATAATCACACAAGATCTTCTACAGCTGCACATGATTAAACAGAAAGTCTATCCAGTGTAAATGTAGTAGCCTAGTGGTTAAGATGTTGGGCTACTGTATTACTGTTCTACTTTATCAAACTTTATAAAACTTATCTTCATAATAGCGTAAGCTTATACTATGTTTATGAATAATTTGACTCAGAGGTAGCAAATTTTAAAGAGAAAAAGCAGTGGGTCTATAGAAGTTTGTGGACCACCAAACTTTACCTCGGAATGTATAGAGAAGTCACCATTTACATTCAGAGACTGATAACGATCAGTCAAATAAGACCTAAGACAGGAGAGGCAACATTTTCCAGTCAGTGGTGTCAACAGATAAATAACAATAGCAGGAAGACTCAACACTAATAAGAGGCCAGTATTTGGTCATCTACCACTTTAACCAGTGCTGTCATGGAAACCTCTTACAACGAAATAAACAGACGGATGCAAGAGTTTTCTGTTTGTATTAAAACCAAGGTTAAAGTCTTCTTGTCTACATGGATCAAAACAGACAGATAGCCTGCTTGAAGTGAGACGTCACAAGGTAATTAAAAGGAGTTGTGTGAGGGCAAAAAGTTGTGTTATTAATAATCTGATGTCTGAGAATGGGGACAGAACAGTGTGACTAGAATAATGTGAGAACGCTGCAAGCTGAGGATGATGGGAGTTTAGATGGTGTATATAGGGTTCATTTGGGGAGAATCTGTGTTTGCTATTCTTCTTCTTCTTCTTTCGGCTTTTCCCTTCAGGGGTCGCCACAGCGAATCATCTCTCTCCACTTAACCCTATCTTCTGCATCCTCAACACTTGCACCCACTAGCTTCAAATCCTCATTAATTACATCCATATACCTCCTCTTTGGCCTTCCTCTTTGCCTCCTGCCTGGCAGCTCCATGTCCAACATTCTCCTACCAATATACTCACTCTCCCTCCTCTGAACATGTCCAAACCATCTTAATCTGTCCTCCCTAACTTTGTCCCCCAAACGTCCAACATGGGCTGTCCCTCTGATGTACTCGTTCCTAATCCTGTCCAATCTTGTCACACCCAAAGAGAACCTCAACATCTTCAGTTCGGCTACCTCAAGCTCTGACTCCTGTCTCTTCTTCAGTGACACTGTCTCTAAACCATACAGCACGGCTGGTCTCACCACTGTCCTGTACACCTTCCCCTTGATTCTTGCTGATATTTTCCTATCACACAGAACTCCTGACACCTTTCTCCACCCACTCCAACCTGCCTGCACTCGCTTCTTTACTTCTTTCCCACTCTCTCCATTACTCTGGACTGTTGACCCCAAGTACTTAAACTCCTGTACCTTCTTCACCTCTTCACCCTGTAACCTTACTGTTCCACTTCCCTCCCTTTCATTCACACACATGTACTCAGTCTTACTACGACTGACTTTCATTCCTCTTCTCTCCAGCGCAAACCTCCACCTCTCCAGGTTTTCCTCCACCTGCTCCCTGCTCTCACTACAGATCACAATGTCATCTGCAAACATCATCGTCCAAGGAGACTCCTGTCTGACCTCCTCTGACAACTGGTCCATCACTATAGCAAACAGGAAGGGGCTCAGAGCCGATCCCTGATGCAGTCCCACCTCCACCGTAAACTCCTCTGTCTGACCTACAGCACACCTCACCACTGTCCTGCTCCTCTCATACATGTCCTGCACCACTCTGACATACTTCTCTGCTACTCCTGACTTCCTCATACAGTACCACAGCTCTTCTCTTGGCACCCTGTCATACGCTTTCTCTAAGTCTACAAACACACAGTGCAACTCCCTCTGACCATCCCTATACTTCTCCATCAACATTCTCAGAGCAAAAATTGCATCTGTTGTGCTCTTTCTGGGCATGAAGCCATACTGCTGCTCACAAATTTCCACCACCTTCCTTAACCTAGCTTCCACTACTCTTTCCCACAACTTCATTGTATGGCTCATCAACTTTATCCCCCTATAGTTGCTGCAACTCTGCACGTCACCCTTATTCTTAAAGATCGGCACTAACACACTCCTTCTCCATTCCTCAGGCATCCTCTCACTTTCTAATACCCTGTTGAACAAACTAGTTAAAAATTTCACTGCTGCCTCTCCTAGACACTTCCAGACCTCTACCGGGATGTCGTCAGGACCAACTGCCTTTCCACTTTTCATCCTCTTCAAAGCCTTCCTGACTTCATCCTTTCTAATCTTATCTACTTCCTGTTCCACAGAGTTCACCCCTTCTACTCTTTTTTCCCTCTGATTTTCCTCATTCATCAGCTCCTCAAAGTATTCCTTCCATCTCCTCTGTACACTCTCCTCACTTGTG
Source organism: Tachysurus vachellii (assembly GCF_030014155.1). Classification (NCBI taxonomy): domain Eukaryota; kingdom Metazoa; phylum Chordata; class Actinopteri; order Siluriformes; family Bagridae; genus Tachysurus; species Tachysurus vachellii. Next base: position 21,195,830 of record NC_083475.1, read on the forward strand.
AGCACCCTTCCATCTCTATCCTTAATAATTCTAACTTGCTGCACATCCTTCCCATCTCGATCCCTCTGTCTAGCTAACCTGTACAAGTCCTTCTCTCCTTCTCTAGTGTCTAACCTAGTGTACAACTCTTCATATGCCTTCTGCTTGGCCTTAGACACCTCCCTCTTCACTCTGCGCTGTAACTCCTTGTATTCCTGTCTATTCTCTTCAGTCCTGTCCATATCCCACTTCTTCTTGGCTAATCTCTTCCTCTGTATACTATCCTGAACTTCCTCATTCCACCACCAAGTCTCCTTATCTTCTTTCCTCCTTCCAGATGACAGACCCAGCACCTTTCTCCCTGTCTCCCTGATCACTTCTGCTGTAGTTTCCCAGTCATCCGGCAGCACTACCTGACCACCCAGAGCCTGCCTCAACTTCTGTCTAAATTCCTCACAACATTCCTCCTTTTTCAGCTTCCACCACTTAGTTTTCTTCTCTATCTTTGACCTCTTCCTCTTACAGACCATCAGAGTCATCCTACACACCACCATCCTATGCTGTCTGGCTACACTCTCTCCCACTACCACTTTACAGTCACTAATCTCTTTCAGATTACCTCTTCTACAAAGGATGTAGTCTACCTGTGTTCTCCTACCTCCACTCTTGTAAGTCACTCTATGTTCCTCCCTCTTCTGAAAATACGTGTTAACCACAGCCATGTCCATCCTCTTAGCAAAGTCTACTACCATCTGTCCTTCAAGGTTCCTTTCCTTAACTCCAAACTTGCCCAGGAGGAGTCATCACCTGTGTTCCCCTCACCAACATGTCCATTAAAATCCGCTCCTATCACCACTCTCTCACCCTTGGGAATACTCTCAATCACCTCATCTAATTCACACCAGAATCTCTCTTTCTCCTCTAACTCACAACCTACCTGTGGGGCATAACCACTAACAACATTCAACATCACCCCTTCAATCACTAACTTCAGACTCATCACCCTGTCTGACACTCTCTTCACCTCCAGAACATTCCTCACAAACTCCTCCTTCAGGACCACACCTACCCCATTTCTCTTACTATCCACACCATAATAAAACAGCTTGAATCCTGCTCCTATACTACGAGCCTTGCTACCCTTCCACTTGATCTCCTGTACACACAGTATATCCACCTTCCTTCTCTCCATCATATCAGCCAGCTCTCTACCTTTCCCTGTCATAGTACCAACATTCAGAGTCCCTATTCTCAGTCCTACACTCTTACCTTTCCTCTTCTCTCTCTGTCTGTGCACTCTCCTCCCTCCTCTACTCCTTCGACCAACAGTAGCCCAATTTCCACCGGCGCCCTGTAGGTCAACGGCGCCGATGGCGGTCGTTGTTAACCCGGGCCTCGACCGATCTGGTATGAAATTCTTACTGACAACTCGCATGGTTAGATTTGGCAATGTTTTATGCCGGATGCCCTTCCTGACGCAACCCTCTCTATTTATCCGGGCTTGGGACCGGCACAGAAGTCACTGGACTGTGACCCCCATGGCTAGATTCTATTTGTTTGCTATTATTGCTATTATTGCTACAATTCTAATGTTTGCTATTATTGTTCTTTAAATATGTTGGACACAGCAGTTTCAGTAAAATTACAAATAGTTCTGGTTAACTTCTATTTATTACGTCCAATTGTTTATGGGTAATTTAGCCATTCACCAATAGGGTGCAGTGTGGCACCATAAAAACATACAGTGTTGAACTCAGGCCCTGGGGTCAGGACTACTGTGGTATAATCTGACAAGGAAAAGTCCAGGCCAGGTTTATTTTACTAAATGTTACATACAGTCAGGTAGAATAGAATGACTGCGTGAGTGTTATTATTAAGTCAGAATAATATTTATGAAAATCTAATTTAATTGGAGTCAGAAATCAGAAAAAAAATTATTAATCCAGAGTTAAGTAGAGGGTCCAGTTCTGAGACTAGACTAAAATTTCTCAAGGAAATCATGATTTTGTCTCCTATGAGTATGTGATTATAAACACAGAGAGAAAGAGGGAGAGAGAGAGAGAGAGAGAGAGAGAGAGAGAGCAGTGAGGTGGAAGTGAGATTTACATGAACAGGACTGAAGAGTTTCATTTCTCCCAGAATAGAGCAGAAAGTTCACCAGATGTTCAACTTCCTTCAGTCAAACTCACTGAAGCACAACACACAGCACTGAATCTACAGCTAATCCCACTCTCTCATCACACTGATCATCACTATTAACTGGAATAAAAGAACAAACAACGTCCAAAACTCAGCTTTATTTCAGCAAAAACTACAGGAAGAGCAACAGGACAGTGAACAGAGTAAAGACAGAAATGTCAGCATTGTGTAGAATTGAAACTCTATTTAGGATGGATGATAAGCAGCTCTATGTTAAACTCTATCTTGGATCCACTAGCCTTCACACTGACTCTTTCTGAACGTGACTGGATGATTGGCGTTGTTATGGGAGACCTTACAGCTGAACTCCTCCCCCTTTTCCCAGAGGTCTTTGCTGAGGGTCAGGGTGCTGCTGCGGCTGTAACGGCCGTTCTTCTCTTCTTCAGCGCTGGTCAGAACCCCGTTCTTCACCTCGGAGCCGTCCACTGTCCAGCTCACCAGCGCCCCCTGTGGAGAGTAGCCAGACAGCAGGCAGAGCAGCGATGACGATCCTTCAGACGTCTGCAGAGGGGACGGAGGGAGCAGAGACACGGAGGGAGCTGTGGGACCAGCTGGAGAGGAGAAACACACACACACACACACACACACACACACACAGTTAGAAAGGATTCTGAAATATTTCTGTAACTTTGTGGAACTGACTGATCTTACAGAGTAATAAAGTCTAATAAAGTCTGACTTCATGACAGAAATATTCATTGTTTAACACAAACACACACAGCAGCTTTCATCTGGATTTTACATCAGCACAAAGTCACTATATTTATTAAATGTTTATTATAGAGTAACTGCAGAGTTATTGCATGTTGAATATATAGCAAGTGTGTCATTATTACATATTTAACATCAATTATTGTGTATTTGTTGAATGTTGAAGAACATTTATATGGGATCTGTTCTGATACTGAAATGTTTTCCTCAACACAGCATAATAATACACAATAACATCAATGATGTCATTCTAAACATAAATCATCTAGTTTAAGTTTATTTCTTCATGGAATTAGTAATGAACTAAACTGGTTTAGTTTTAAAAAGAAGAAAACACACTTACTGTTCACAATGAGTTTGGAGCCTCCACCAAAAGTGTACCACAGTGATACATTCTAATGAAACCATCGTACAAAAACCTCCATCACACTACAGTGCACACACACACACACACACACACACACACACACTTTGCATTGGTGGCCCATGCTTCAGTGCTCTGTGAGTGTTTATAGCCCTGTGACTTTAACACTTCATGACTGAGAGCTGCTGCTCAGCAACTTCACCCACAGCAACCATGACTTTGATCAGCGTCTTCATCTGCACACTGGCCCTCTGGACTCAAGGTGAGAGTTTAACATCAACTCACAGCCTCACACACTTCATTTCATACTAATTCTACACCACTTTAGAGCACAGAAACACAATCTATGTTTCTCTTCAGGATCCAGAGGTCAGGTGACTGTGACTCAGACTCCTTCAGTGCAAACTGTTGCTCCAGGAAACACAGTCACCATCAACTGTAAAACCAGTAGCAGAGTGGATGATGGTACTGACCTCGCCTGGTACCTGCAGAAACCTGGAGAAGCTCCTAAACTCCTGATCTACTATGCTACTAGCAGACAGTCAGGGATTCCAGATCGTTTCAGTGGCAGTGGATCTAATACTGACTTCACTCTGACCATCAGTGGAGTCCAGACTGAAGATACAGGAGATTACTACTGTCTGAGTGTACATTGGATCAGTAAATCGGTGTTCACACAGTGTTAGAGCGTCGTACAAAAACCTCGGTCAGTGAGACTGCACAGAGAAACACTGCTGCAGCTGGGAGTGACTGCAGGTGCTGAGGGGGAGGATGTGATACAGCACAATGACACACACTGTGGACCAGAGAAAACACACCACACTAACTCACTAATGCACACACACACACACACGCGCGCATGCACGCACACACACACACACACACACACACACACACACACACACACACACACACACACACACACACTGTGGACCAGAGAAAACACACCACACTAACTCACTAATGCACACACACACACACACACACACTCTGTGGACCAGAGAAAACACACCACACTAACTCAGTAATTCACACACACACACACACACACACACACACACAAACACACAGTGGACCAGAGAATAATAATGCACACAACATTAACATTCCTTAAATAAAGACTCTGACAATTAAATGAACATTTTTATTATTAATAAACTATTAGATTAAGATTTTCTTTATAAAGTTATCAAAGACAAAAAAATCAGCAGCACAGTCAACAACCTGAACATAACAACCACATGTAAAGTTTGACTAATCCCACCAGGTCTTGCAGAAAGTGTGATTAATCCCTTGTGCTCCTGATGAATCCCACTTCACTCAGTCTCACAGAACAAACGTTTCCATACAACTTATTTGCAGAACCTTCTGTATGTTGAGTATCAGTGTATTGGCACAAGAACATGTTGCATAGCAAAGTATCAAACTTTCACTTGACTGCTCCGTATGTCCCATTCTACACTAATGTAATTTAACCACGCCCACCTCTACCACTAAACTACATCAACATAACTCACATGTAATAAATAGCTTTACTTCTTTTTTAATCAAATTCAGCACAGATAAATACATGTCTAAAGGTTGTGCTGTTTATGACATGATCACTCTGATGATTTGATGATCAAACTTTTCTACAAACACAATCAGAACTGTAACTTGGTAGGAAACAAGGAAGATCTCTGTATTTTCTCTAACCTAAAGACTTTATAACACAAAATAATGCTGCATTTTGAAAGTACTTGTTTTGATGTACCACATTAGCACATGAGCTGTAAAGCTGATTGTGTTTGAAGAGAAGATAGAACAGGGGTTCCTGAGGGGTTCCTGAACTTTATAGGTAATTGACCCCAAATGGCCTTTATGAATGTCCTGTGACCCCCAAGACGTTATCATCTACACTTTTTTAATTCATGATCAAATGGGTAAAGTTTAAAGTTCTTAAATTAGTTTTTTTATTTAAATTATTTACACCAGATCTGCAGATTTATTTTTTATTCAGGGTTCCTGAACTTTATAGGTAATTGACCCCTTTATGAATTTCTTGTGAAAAAACCCTCACACTGGTTTATCAGTCTAGAGCAGTGAGACATGTAAAAAGTATAAAGTTACCGATATTTGTATATTTTTTTATTTAAATAAAATGTATTATTAATTTAATTACACGAGGACACGATCCTGCTCGATCCCCAGTCCAGTTCATCAGTCATTTGTTCCTTTGTTTATTGTTCTTGGGTTTTTTTATTGGGGTCTGTTTGTGAGGACAGAAAATATGCTGTAAACAGGTAGTTTTTCACGTGTTAACTAGGTGTTTTTTTACCCGAACACTGCGATCTCATTCTAACTCCTGTATGTTCAACACACATACAACAAGGTTTCCAGTGGCTTGAGACAGGACGAGCAAATTTTTAAAAGTAAAGTTTTATTTTGATACAGCCATTGTTTTATATAGATTAATTGGACATTGATTAAAATTGTATAGATTCAAAAACAGATTAATGCCCTTTCTAAACTCTAATATTGCAGTTTTGAGGGTGTTAGGAAGAAATGCTTTGGAAGTCTAAGCATTGTCCCGTTAACTGTGAAAAAAGATCACAGCTATTTAAACATTATAGACTCAATTTTATGCTAGAACTGAACCATTTCCTTGTTTGCATCAGGAATGTCTGTGTACTTTTAAATCATTCAATACCTTAAAAGTGCATTTATCCTTCTTTCACACCAAATCATCACATCAACAGCCAAGTGCAGATGTACCAGTTAACTTTATCTGTTTGTCATGTGGGTTTGCTGAGTATTGTTCTGAGGCTGATTACTTCACTCACCTGCATAATGCACATTTAAAAGTAAATAATAAAGTCATGTGTCCTTACAAATCTAGCCATGGGGGTCACAGTCCAGTGACTTCTGTGCCGGTCCCAAGCCCGGATAAATAGAGAGGGTTGCGTCAGGAAGGGCATCCGGCATAAAACATTGCCAAAAATAACCATGCGAGTTGTCAGTAAGAATTTCATACCGGATCGGTCGAGGCCCGGGTTAACAACGACCGCCATCGGCGCCGTTGACCTACAGGGCGCCGGTGGAAATTGGGCTACTGTTGGTCGAAGGAGTAGAGGAGGGAGGAGAGTGCACAGACAGAGAGAGAAGAGGAAAGGTAAGAGTGTAGGACTGAGAATAGGGACTCTGAATGTTGGTACTATGACAGGGAAAGGTAGAGAGCTGGATGATATGATGGAGAGAAGGAAGGTGGATATACTGTGTGTACAGGAGACCAAGTGGAAGGGTAGCAAGGCTCGTAGTATAGGAGCAGGATTCAAGCTGTTTTATTATGGTGTGGATAGTAAGAGAAATGGGGTAGGTGTGGTCCTGAAGGAGGAGTTTGTGAGGAATGTTCTGGAGGTGAAGAGAGTGTCAGACAGGGTGATGAGTCTGAAGTTAGAGATTGAAGGGGTGATGTTGAATGTTGTTAGTGGTTATGCCCCACAGGTAGGTTGTGAGTTAGAGGAGAAAGAGAGATTCTGGTGTGAATTCGATGAGGTGATTGAGAGTATTCCCAAGGGTGAGAGAGTGGTGATAGGAGCGGATTTTAATGGACATGTTGGTGAGGGGAACACAGGTGATGAGGAGGTGATGGGCAAGTTTGGAGTTAAGGAAAGGAACCTTGAAGGACAGATGGTAGAAGACTTTGCTAAGAGGATGGACATGGCTGTGGTTAACACGTATTTTCAGAAGAGGGAGGAACATAGAGTGACTTACAAGAGTGGAGGTAGGAGAACACAGGTAGACTACATTCTTTGTAGAAGAGGCAATCTGAAAGAGATTAGTGACTGTAAAGTGGTAGTGGGAGATAGTGTAGCCAGACAGCATAGGATGGTGGTGTGTAGGATGACTCTGATGGTCTGTAAGAGGAAGAGGTCAAAGATAGAGAAGAAAACTAAGTGGTGGAAGCTGAAAAAGGAGGAATGTTGTGAGGAATTTAGACAGAAGTTGAGGCAGGCTCTGGGTGGTCAGGTAGTGCTGCCGGATGACTGGGAAACTACAGCAGAAGTGATCAGGGAGACAGGGAGAAAGGTGCTGGGTGTGTCATCTGGAAGGAGGAAAGAAGATAAGGAGACTTGGTGGTGGAATGAGGAAGTTCAGGATAGTATACAGAGGAAGAGATTAGCCAAGAAGAAGTGGGATATGGACAGGACTGAAGAGAATAGACAGGAATACAAGGAGTTACAGCGCAGAGTGAAGAGGGAGGTGTCTAAGGCCAAGCAGAAGGCATATGATGAGTTGTACACTAGGTTAGACACTAGAGAAGGAGAGAAGGACTTGTACAGGTTAGTTAGACAGAGGGATCGAGATGGGAAGGATGTGCAGCAAGTTAGAATTATTAAGGATAGAGATGGAAGGGTGCTCACAAGTGAGGAGAGTGTACAGAGGAGATGGAAGGAATACTTTGAGGAGCTGATGAATGAGGAAAATCAGAGGGAAAAAAGAGTAGAAGGGGTGAACTCTGTGGAACAGGAAGTAGATAAGATTAGAAAGGATGAAGTCAGGAAGGCCTTGAAGAGGATGAAAAGTGGAAAGGCAGTTGGTCCTGATGACATCCCGGTAGAGGTCTGGAAGTGTCTAGGAGAGGCAGCAGTGGAATTTTTAACTAGTTTGTTCAACAGGGTTTTAGAAAGTGAGAGGATGCCTGAGGAATGGAGAAGGAGTGTGTTAGTGCCGATCTTTAAGAATAAGGGTGACGTGCAGAGTTGCAGCAACTATAGGGGGATAAAGTTGATGAGCCATACAATGAAGTTGTGGGAAAGAGTAGTGGAAGCTAGGTTAAGGAAGGTGGTGGAAATTTGTGAGCAGCAGTATGGCTTCATGCCCAGAAAGAGCACAACAGATGCAATTTTTGCTCTGAGAATGTTGATGGAGAAGTATAGGGATGGTCAGAGGGAGTTGCACTGTGTGTTTGTAGACTTAGAGAAAGCGTATGACAGGGTGCCAAGAGAAGAGCTGTGGTACTGTATGAGGAAGTCAGGAGTAGCAGAGAAGTATGTCAGAGTGGTGCAGGACATGTATGAGAGGAGCAGGACAGTGGTGAGGTGTGCTGTAGGTCAGACAGAGGAGTTTACAGTGGAGGTGGGACTGCATCAGGGATCGGCTCTGAGCCCCTTCCTGTTTGCTATAGTGATGGACCAGTTGTCAGTGGAGGTCAGACAGGAGTCTCCTTGGACGATGATGTTTGCAGATGACATTGTGATCTGTAGTGAGAGCAGGGAGCAGGTGGAGGAAAACCTGGAGAGGTGGAGGTTTGCGCTGGAGAGAAGAGGAATGAAAGTCAGTCGTAGTAAGACTGAGTACATGTGTGTGAATGAAAGGGAGGGAAGTGGAATAGTAAGGTTACAGGGTGAAGAGGTGAAGAAGGTACAGGAGTTTAAGTACTTGGGGTCAACAGTCCAGAGTAATGGAGAGAGTGGGAAAGAAGTAAAGAAGCGAGTGCAGGCAGGTTGGAGTGGGTGGAGAAAGGTGTCAGGAGTTCTGTGTGATAGGAAAGTATCAGCAAGAATCAAGGGGAAGGTGTACAGGACAGTGGTGAGACCGGCCGTGCTGTATGGTTTAGAGACAGTGACACTGAAGAAGAGACAGGAGTCAGAGCTTGAGGTAGCCGAACTGAAGATGTTGAGGTTCTCTTTGGGTGTGACAAGATTGGACAGGATTAGGAACGAGTACATCAGAGGGACAGCCCATGTTGGACGTTTGGGGGACAAAGTTAGGGAGGCGAGATTAAGATGGTTTGGACATGTTCAGAGGAGGGAGAGTGAGTATATTGGTAGGAGAATGTTGGACATGGAGCTGCCAGGCAGGAGGCAAAGAGGAAGGCCAAAGAGGAGGTATATGGATGTAATTAATGAGGATTTGAAGCTAGTGGGTGCAAGTGTTGAGGATGCAGAAGATAGGGTTAGGTGGAAAGAGATGATTCGCTGTGGCGACCCCTGAAGGGAAAAGCCGAAAGAAGAAGAAGAAGATGTGTCCTTACAGAGAAGTGCTGTCTACTCCACTTTCAGAGCCCACAAGAGTAAAGTACACAAAGAACAGAGATTTAACAGAGATTTAAATCGTTTAATCAAGATTTCATAAGTCCTGATGATTAAGAGCAAATATCACATGCTGATGATTTAGAGGAGTTAGAAGAGCTGAGTGATGAACCTAGCAATAATGATCTTAAAGACTTTGTCAAATTCATGAGCTATCACAGCCACTTTTGCACAACATGTTTTATGCTGACATGGATCAAACCATTGTAAGAGAGGTTACAAGTGTTGTGTCAGAAAGTAACATCATGACATTTTTTTGCCAAAGATGGACCCTTAGGAACCTCTAAAAAGAGCCTGGGGCAAATTCTCAGCAGGCAGGGGCGATCGACCGGGCCTGCAAATCACCCACTCACCCACTCTTCCAGCAGTCTCTCCAGGACCACAGAGAGGTCCCAGGAAGGAAAGCGTGGTCTACAGGAAGGCATCAGCCACCTGACACCATGCAGAAAGCTAGAGACCAGAGGGTGCCTACCCAAGGAGGCCACGCGGACAGGTTCGTGGTTCGCGGCGATGGCGGCCACGTAGATATTTAAAGTAGATAAAGTAGAACTTCAGCACTGTACCGACCAGGCAGTGAAGTGGGTCAACTCCTTGGAGGCAAACAGATCCACTTCCACCCGGCCAAAAATCTTCCACATATGCTCCACCACGTGGGGTGGAGATGCCACTCCCCAGGCCTCAGCACCTCACATTTACATGCCCCAAAATGAAAATCGCTCTCAGCAAAAGGAACCTGGTCTCTGCCCAGAGCAGAATCTGCTGCACGAAGGCAGACCTCCCTGATGATTGATAAAGGACACCATCGCAGTGCTGTGTGTCCATACTAAGACATGGCAGGCCCTGCCAGCTCCACCATGCAGCTCTGCACTCCTCGGCTTTCCACAACATTGAGGGAGCTGAAATTGTGCTGTCTTTTCAGTATCAGGGCAGCACAGGGCAGCGTATGTAACTTGGGGGAGTCACATGATAAGTAAATACTTTGAAACACAAGATCATAAAATAAGCTACTCACACACACACACACACACACACACAAAGCTTTGCAAATTGACCTTTGCACTGACTTTTACATGTTGAAAGTGCTTGAGTTTAAATTTAAACGAGATGCAGTTTTCTATGTTAAATGGTTAAGTAACAAAGCTCTATATTGGGGCCAATTATTAGTTATATATAGTGTCATAATACATTATTTATTAATGAAAAGTCCAGTGATTTCATGTAAATCTGAAGTTGAAAGTATTTCATGAACACCATGTTTGTAGCCTGTAATCCATCTGAACATGAAAGGAAAATCTGGTTCAGATTAAGAGAATTTAAACCAACTATTAACTCACAGTCAGGTAGAATTTAATGACTGATTCTGTCAGTGTTAGTGTTAAGTCAGAATGAGGTACATGGAGAGAGCAGTGAGGTGGAAGTGAGATTTACATGAACAGGACTGAAGAGTTTCATTTCTCCCAGAATAGAGCAGAAAGTTCACCAGATGTTCAACTTCCTTCAGTCAAACTCACTGAAGCACAACACACAGCACTGAATCTACAGCTAATCCCACTCTCTCATCACACTGATCATCACTATTAACTGGAATAAAAGAACAAACAACGTCCAAAACTCAGCTTTATTTCAGCAAAAACTACAGGAAGAGCAACAGGACAGTGAACAGAGTAAAGACAGAAATGTCAGCATTGTGTAGAATTGAAACTCTATTTAGGATGGATGATAAGCAGCTCTATGTTAAACTCTATCTTGGATCCACTAGCCTTCACACTGACTCTTTCTGAACGTGACTGGATGATTGGCGTTGTTATGGGAGACCTTACAGCTGAACTCCTCCCCTTTTTCCCAGAGGTCTTTGCTGAGGGTCAGGGTGCTGCTGCGGCTGTAACGGCCGTACTTCTCTTCTTCGGCGCTGGTCAGAACCCCGTTCTTCACCTCGGAGCCGTTCACTGTCCAGCTCACCAGCGCCCCCTGTGGAGAGTAGCCAGACAGCAGGCAGAGCAGCGATGACGATCCTTCAGAAGACTGCAGAGGGGACGGAGGGAGCAGAGACACGGAGGGACCAGCTGGAGAGGAGAAACACACACACACACACACACAGTTAGAAAGGATTCTGAAATATTTCTGTAACTGTGTGGAACTGACATCTTACAGAGTAATAAAGTCTAATAAAGTCTGACTTCATGACTGAGTTTCATTGAGTACTTTATTATTGGACCTCAGTTTCAGTGCAGAGACAAAACAAACATGTTCCACACTGTCATTTTTCATAACAAGTCTTATTACTTTATAGTTCAAACCTTCAGCATATTTAACTGCAGCAAATCCAAATGGAGCTGATTACAGAAATATTCATTGTTTAACACAAACACACACAGCAGCTTTCATCTGGATTTTACATCAGCACAAAGTCACTATATTTATTAAATGTTTATTATAGAGTAACTGCAGAGTTATTGCATGTTGAATATATAGCAAGTGTGTCATTATTACATATTTAACATCAATTATTGTGTATTTGTTGAATGTTGAAGAACATTTATATGGGATCTGTTCTGATACTGAAATGTTTTCCTCAACACAACATAATAATACACAATAACATCAATGATGTCATTCTAAACATAAATAATCTAGTTTAAGTTTATTTCTTCATGGAATTAGTAATGAACTAAACTGGTTTAGTTTTAAAAAGAAGAAAACACACTTACTGTTCACAATGAGTTTGGAGCCTCCACCAAAAGTGTACCACAGTGATACATTCTAATGAAACCATCGTACAAAAACCTCCATCACGCTGCAGTGCACACACACACACACACACACACACACACACACACACACACACACACACACACACACACACACTTTGCATTGGTGGCCCATGCTTCAGTGCTCTGTGAGTGTTTATAGCCCTGTGACTTTAACACTTCATGACTGAGAGCTGCTGCTCAGCAACTTCACCCACAGCAACCATGACTTTGATCAGCGTCTTCATCTGCACACTCGCCCTCTGGACTCAAGGTGAGAGTTTAACATCAACTCACAGCCTCACACACTTCATTTCATACTAATTCTACACCACTTTAGAGCACAGAAACACAATCTATGTTTCTCTTCAGGATCCAGAGGTCAGGTGACTGTGACTCAGACTCCTTCAATGCAAACTCTTGCTCCAGGAAACACAGTCACCATCAACTGTAAAACCAGTAGCGAAGTGTATAATGGTAACAATCTCGCATGGTACCTGCAGAAACCTGGAGAAGCTCCTAAACTCCTGATCTACAGAGCTACTTACAGACGGTCAGGGATTCCAGATCGATTCAGTGGCAGTGGATCTAATACTGACTTCACTCTGACCATCAGGAGAGTCCAGACTGAAGATACAGGACATTACTACTGTCAGAGTAGACATGATGTTGGCTGGTTCAGTAATAGCTGGGTGTTCACACCGTGTTAGAGCGTCGTACAAAAACCTCGGTCAGTGAGACTGCACAGAGAAACACTGCTGCAGCTGGGAGTGACTGCAGGTGCTGAGGGGGAGGATGTGATACAGCACAATGACACACACTGTGGACCAGAGAAAACACACCACACTAACTCACTAATGTACACACACACACACACACACACACACACACACACACCACACTAACTCACTAATGCGCACACACACAAACACACAAAGACACACTAACTCAATACTGCACACACACACACTCTGTGGACCAGAGAAATCACACCACACTAACTCACTAATGTACACACACACACACACACACACACACACAAACACTGTGGACCAGAGAAAACACACCACACTAACTCACTAATGCACACACACACACACACACACACACACACACACACACACACACACACAGTTGTCCAGAGAAAACACACCACACTAACTCACTAATGCACACACACACACACACACACACACACACAAACTGTGGACCAGAGAAAACACACTACACAAACTCACTAATGCGCACACACACACACACACACACATACACACACACATTCACTAATGTACACAACATTAACATTCAGTAAATAAAGACACTGACAATTAACTGAACATTTTTATTATTAATAAACTATTAGATTATGATTTTCTTTATAGAGTTATCAAAGACAAAAAATCAGCAGCACAGACAACAACCTGAACATAACAACCACATGTAAAGTTTGACTAATCCCACCAGGTCTTGCAGAAAGTGTGATTAATCCCTTGTGCTCCTGATGAATCCCACTTCACTCAGTCTCACAGAACAAACGTTTCCATACAACTTATTTGCAGAACCTTCTGTATGTTGAGTATCAGTGTATTGGCACAAGAACATGTTGCATAGCAAAGTATCAAACTTTCACTTGACTGCTCCGTATGTCCCATTCTACACTAATGTAATTTAACCACGCCCACCTCTACCACTAAACTACATCAACATAACTCACATGTAATAAATAGCTTTACTTCTTTTTTAATCAAATTCAGCACAGATAAATACATGTCTAAAGGTTGTGCTGTTTATGACATGATCACTCTGATGATTTGATGATCAAACTTTTCTACAAACACAATCAGATCTGTTGTATAGGACTTGATGTTGATATCCCTTAATGCATACTTGAGGCTCTGATGAGACTCCATGGGATGGTCAATTGAGTGATGGCACCCTTTGGGTTGTCAAGTGGGCGCCCTCCTTCCTTGGTGTTTCGCTGCTAGGCCCACGACACCTCCAGAGGGTTCAGCAGTGAATCCCAGCGTCCCCAGTTCACTCCCTAGGTGCCATAAACTCACTTGAAGACCCAGGCGGAGTCTTTTCTCTTAACCCACAGCCACTGGCTTCCCATTTCCGCAGTCGCGGTGAGGTCTTTGACTGCCTGCCGGTGGGCCTTTCCTCGCACTCCCATCTCCCTGAGTAGCTTGGATGTTGAGGTGGCTACGAACCCTCTGCAGCCTACTTCAACTGGGCGCACCTCAATCAAATCAAATCACATCAAATCAAATTTTATTTGTCACATACACATACATACAGGGTACGACATGCAGTGAAATGCTTTATGCAACTGTCCGTTGTTAGAATAAAAACTATAATAAAGCAAAAAAATAAAATAATAATAAAATAATAAAAAAGTTTAAACTATATAAAAAACTTTATAAAAAATATAAAAGGAGAAATAATGTATATACATATGCATAAATATACATATACATTAATGTGTATGGTTTTTAAATATTGCCCTTAAAGTCCTTAAAGTGTCCAGGTGCACCTTCACATTCCAGCCTTGTTGTTGCCCATCGGATGCAAGTTCAGCGTACCACAGCTTTTTCTATCCATAGACCTCCTCCACCGCACCCTCCCAGGGCACGGTGAGCTCGATGATGTAGACAAGCTTGAGCGAGGCTGACCACAGAACAAGGTCTGGTCACAGCTTGGTGGCTGCGATTTCAGCTGGGAAGCAGAGTTTCTTGTTCAAGTCTGCCAGCAGCTTCCAGTCCCGTGCTCTGCCCAGCTGACCAGAGTCTGATCTTATGGTGGTGAGGTTGGCTTGACCCCCACCCTCCCGAACAAATGGTGTTGGCTGCCACTGGGATGACGGGGGAGGAAGGGCATTCACGCTTGTCCGTTGACTTTCCAACACTGCGGCAAGACACTTTAGCACCTGGTTGTGCCGCCAGGTGTAACGGCCTTGGGTGAGACTGGTCTTGCATCCCACTAAAATGTGCTTCAGTGTTGCTAGACTTGGGCATAGAGGGCACGTGGGGCCTTCGGCATACCATTGGCTTAGGTTTGCAGGAGAAGATAAGACATCATAGGCAGCCCTGGTGGTAAAGGTTGCCCTGAATGCCTCCATCTCCCACAGCTCTTTCCAGGAGATCTGTAACTTGGTAGGAAACAAGGAAGATCTCTGTATTTTCTGTAACCTAAAGACTTTATAACTGTGACGTTATCATCTACACTTTTTTAATTCATGATCAAATGGGTAAAGTTTATAGTTACTTTAATTTGTATATATATATATTCAGAGGTGGGTAGTAACGAGTTACATTTACTCCGTAACATTTACTTGAGTAAGTTTTTGAAAAAAATATACTTCTAGGAGTAGTTTTAAATCACTATACTTTTTACTTTTACTTGAGTAGATTTGTGAAGAAGAAACTGTACTCTTACTCCCCTACATTAGGCTACAATGAGCTCGTTACTTTTCTTTTTACCTCTTTGGTATTCTACGCATCAATTTTAATGTTTTATTTTGACAGATAGAGAAACTTCCGCTAAGGCTCTACCACGTGACTGTTTCACCAATCAAACATAGTTGTGCAGTCTCGTCACGTTACCATACTCAATCTCAGCGGCGGGACGCGTTAGTTAGCAACACAAACATGTCAGAATCAACCGTCGGCAATGCAGACACAAACGAGGAGGAAAACCCGCACCCCTTGCCTCATATTGTCAGCATGTTTATCTTAGTAAAAGTGCGAGAGAGCAGCTACATTATGAGGTGTCTTCTGTGTCTGCCAAAGCAAACGGACACTTCAGCATTCAAAAACTCAACATCTAACTTGAGGAAACATGTCCTAAATGTTTTTTTTTTTGCTATAGATAGGCGCATGTTTGTCTTTTATGTTACATATGACAGAGCTCTCAAGTCTTCACCGTGAGACACGCATTTCAGTCAGTTCACACGTTCACACCTTGTATTTCTTACGCTGAGAAGTAAGGGAGAACTTTTTCTGCTATATGCTATTGAATTACTGGACAAGGCGCAGGCATACAGTACACAGAGCAGTTTTGTCGAGTTCAGCTGTTTCGAGTTTTTTTTTATGTGCTCAACTTTACTCAGAGCAGCAAGAGCCGACAAACAGATGACGTCAGACGTGTCGTTTCTTACAGCGCCGAACACACATATTTAAAGGGAGAGTTCACTCAAAATGAAAATTCTGTCATCATTTACTCACTCTCATGTTGTTACAAACCTGTATAAATTTCTTTGTTCTGATGAACATGAAGGAAGATATTTTGAGAAACAAAAACAGCTTTGCAACCAGAAGCTTTAGCTTACCTGAAACTAAGGAAAGTACTAGAAGCTTCCTGAAATTAATTAAAGGAGTAGAGATGTATTTCATTATTATTGCCCTTTCATCAAGGCATCAAATGTGCAACAATCACAACACAAAAGAAATTAAATGTGTGTTTGAGAATTTATGGGCTGCCTCGTTCTAGTTCTGCCTGGTAAAAAGTATAAAGGTTTGGAAATTTGTGTTACTTGTGCATATTTATTTTTTATTTATTATATTATTTTATTAAGTACTTTAATTTACCTGAATTATTTTAATTTAAGCTATTTTGTAATTAATTAATTTTAATTTATTTTATTGATTGGATGAGCCATAATTTGCCTAAAGATTATTTTGTATTTTTGTCTGTCTAATTGTTGTCTGACTTTTTACTTTTACTTGAGTCATATTATTCTGAAGTAACAATACTTTTGCTTGAGTACAATTTTTGGCTACTCTACCCACCTCTGTATATATATATATATTTTTTTTTTATTGGTCGGTTATTCTGATGTACATAAACATACCGATACAGTCTTGAGTATACAATAAAGAACAGTTAAAAGTGGACGATCAGGTAGAAAAGACAGCACAGTCAGGCAAATAACTAAATGTACACTGTAACACAGAGGATCAAGAGAGGTTGTTAATGTGGCACCAGAGAGGTTTCCATATCTGCCAAAAATCATTAGACTTTTGATGTATATCATAAGTGAGTTTCTCAAGTGGAAGTAATATAGACATTTGAGACAACCACATTTTAAAAGAAGGTACATGAGGAGAAGACCACAGTAACAATATACATTTCTTTGCCAGGTAAAACCAAATTTAAAAACAGTAGCTTGGTGTGGAAGTCAAACACAGTCTCAATTCCACTATACAGCAGATACAATTCCAAAGAGAAACAACATTTCAACTGAAAGCCTTTGTAAAAAATGATGTACTTTAGTCCAAAAAGAAAAGATTTTGTCACAATACCAGAAGCAGTGAAGGAATGTTCCTTTGTGTTCTTTGCAATTAAAACAGAGATCAGAGGAGTTTGTGTAAATCTTTCTTAAACGTGAAGGTGTAAGGTAAACTCTGTTAAAAAATCTGTAGTTGAGTTCGTGAATCCCCAAAGAAGTACATTTAGGGAACAAATTGTTACAGATTGTGGACCAATCCGTATTGGTAATTCTGTGGCCTAAGTCTTTTTCCCACATTTTTTTCAAGTTCTCTAAGGAGGAAGTACACGAATTAAACAGAGCATTATATATTTTAGATATTAACCCCTTAGAGAGATTGTTTTTTATTATAATTTGTTCTGTGGCACTAAGTTCACGTCTCAGCTTACCGTTATCAGACAAAGGTTTTATGAAATGACGCAGCTGAAGGTATTTGAAGAAATGGGACTGTGGTATACTATATTGCTGTGATATTTCTTGGAAGGATTTTAATGCCTCGCCTGAAAAGAGACAAGATAATTGTGAGATCCCTAACTTAGACCAGACTGAAAGGCCGATATTTTGCAGAGATAACCACCAGGGTGGTTAAAAAAGCAATAAAAGCAATAGGTGAGAACAGTGTGAGATTAGCTGGAATCTTAAGATACAGTTTAATGTCTCTCCATATCCGAAGGGTGTTCGAAATAGTGACATTTGTTTAGGCACATTTACAGTAAGCTTTTTGGTATTCGCAATAAAAGGCAGAAATTTAATTGGGGGAGGAGCACAAGCCCTTGCTTCCAGATTAAACCATCTACAGTCAGTCCTTTCATTGTACCAACTGACCATGTGCTTCACCTGTGCTGACCAGTAGTAGAGACGAAAGTTCGGTAAGGCGACTCCTCCCTTATCCTTTGGATTCATACATTTGTTAAAACTAATTTGGGCATTTTATGGTTCCAAATGAATTTAGAAAAGTGCTTATTGATGTCTTTAAAGAAAATATTTGATAAATGACAAGGTAGGGATTGAAATAAATATAGAAACTTAGGTAAAATATTCGTTCTAATCACATTAATCCTGCCCAGAAAAGAAATAGGGAGAGTCCGCCAGGTGTTAAGGTCTTTTTTAATGGAGTTAAGAAGAAGGGCATAATTTGTATTAAATAAATCCGTAAATAGTGGTGTGATGAATATGCCGAGATATTTAAAACCAACAGTAGTTATTTTGAAGGGTGAGAGAGATGAAAGATCATTTGAAGCAGAAATTTTGAAAGAAAGCGCCATAGATTTCGACAAGTTAATTTTATATCCAGATAATCTACTATACTCTGAAGTACATTTTAATATTGCTGGAACTGACTTCTCTGGTTCAGAAATATACAGCAGCACGTCATCTGCATATAAAGAAATCCGACGTTCCTCATCTCCCACCGTTATACCAGAAAGGTGTTGGCATTGCCTTATAGATTTAGCCAGTGGTTCGATTACGAGGGCGAAGAGCAGGGGTGAAAGAGGACATCCCTGCCTCGTACCTCTTTCTATGCCAAAGGGTTTTGAGATCAAACCATTCGTAGTGACTGTAGCTCGTGGATTAGCATAAAGCAATTTTATCAGATCGATGAATTTAGGACCTAAATTAAATTTCCTGAGAGTAGCAAAAAGAAATTCCCATTCAACTCTATCGAAGGCTTTTTCTGCGTCCAGGGAGATAATAAGGGCTGGGAGTTTACGTGCTTGTATTGAGTCGATGATGTTCAAGAGTTGACGAATATTATCGGTGCCAAAGCGTGATTTTATGAATCCCGTCTGGTCCGGCTTAATGATATGTGGCAATCCTGTTTCGAGCCTGCGAGCAAGGACCTTAGCAAGTATTTTATAATCGGTATTCAGGAGACTTATTGGCCTGTAAGAGGCACATTCTTGAAGGTCTTTTCCTTTTTTTGGAATTAAACAAATTGATGCCGTTTTCCACCACTGGGGGGCCACTCTGTGGTCTAGTAAATCTTGGAGAGCGGGCATTAAGATAGGAGAGAGTTCTGGCCAAAACTTTTTATAAAACTCACAGGGAAATCCATCAGGGCCTGGAGATTTGTTGGAGGGCATAGATTGGATTGCACTGAAGATTTCTTCCGGTGAAAAGGGTGAATCCAAAAATACTCTATCATCATCAGAAATAGTCATAAGAGAAATTCTGTCTAAAAATTCAGTAATATCAAATTGTTTGGCCGTGACTTGTGATTTATAAAAAGTTTTGTAGAAATCTCTAAATAAATCGTTAATCGAAGTAGCATTGTATGTGATTGAGCGATCTGGAGACTTCATTGACTTAATTGTTCTTTCACTTTGTATTTTTTTTATTTGGTGGGCCAGTAATCTGTTAGGTTTATTTGCGTATACATAATACTTTTGTTTAGAGAGGAATATAAGCTTTTTAAAATGATGTGTGTGATCCAGATTAAGTTCAGCTCTGACTCGACATAGTTGGGCTCAGTTTGTCTGAGTAGGGACTGTGCTGTGTAGACACTCCAATCTTTTTACTTCTCTTTCAAGGTTCTGTCTTTTTTTGGACCAAGTCTGTCTGCGTGCCGAATTATAAGATATAATATGCCCTCTACTTGTAGCCTTTGCAGCGTCCCAAATAGTTGCAGATGATACAGGTGAGTTTTTATTATCTGTCCATTAGTTTTTTAATCCATTCCGAACCGATTCACAAAATGCCAAATCATTCAGCGTGGAAGAATTGAATCTCTAGAGATTTGTAGTCCTGTGTTCACTTAGCGTCATATCCATCAGGACTGGTGCATGATCAGACAGAACGATTGAACCAATTTGGCAGGCAGACACTGTGTGGAGATATTGGGTATGAATCAGAATGTAGTCTAATCTTGAATAGGATCCGTGGGGGTTAGAGTAAAAAGTGTATTCTTTACTCCCCCTGTTAAATTCTCTCCAGACATCGATAATGCCAGACTCATTGCAAAGTTCTCTAAGGACCAGGGATGATCTAGGATTAGTGGCTGAGTCTAAAGTAGACTTATCCATTTTTTGGTCCATGACACAGTTAAAATCCCCGGCGCAAACTCCCAAGCCCTTACAGTACTGGTTAAACAAAAGTATGGTTTTAGAGATGAATTCAGGTGAGTCTTCATTCGGAGCATAAATATTCAGTATGACAATAGGTTGTCCATATGCTGTACCTGTAATTAAAACATATCTTCCATCTGGGTCGTTAATCTGTTGATGTAAAATAAAGGGGAAGTGTTTGAAGCACTCTTTAACATTCCATGTGACAAACCTGGCTGTATAGTGCATATGTCACGGACACGGGTGTAAAAACGGACCCAAATGCAGGACAGCTTAACAAAAACAGGGATTTATTAAATAAAACAAAACAGAAACACGGACTCAGGACAAAACCAGACATGAAGACAACAGAAGACAACAGGATTCCGCGCTGCACAAGGCAACGCGGCTCAACTAAATACTAATGATATTAGTAGATAGTAGATAGATAGTAGATAGATATTAGTAGCAGAGTCCTGACAGTACCCCCCCTCGAGGCATGGCTCACGACGCGGCAATCCGTCCTGACAGTCCCAACGGGACTGGGAGGGGGGAGTAAGGCACACGGTGAGGCAGGTGGGGGGAGCAAGGCACATGGCGAGGCAGGTGGAGGGAGCAAGGCACACGGCGAGGCAGGTGGGGGGAGCAAGGCACACGGCGGCGCAGCCAGAGGGGCCGAGCGACGTCCACAGCCGAACAGGAGAACATAAACAAAAAGGCACATGGCCAAAGTCCGGGCAGAGTCCTGACAGCATAGTTATAGAATACCCAAAAGTAAAAGGCACAACTATAGAAACGAAACTGTACCCGACTGGTACCGAGCATAGGATAATAATGCCCCATACCCAGTAATGATACAAAGTGATGCCCATAGGGGGCGCGCAGGCGCTACAGACCAGTTCCCTTTTAGTAAGTTCAACGTCCAAGGTGTGAGCATTTAACTAGTAGTGCATGTCCTCACCAGAAGCAATTTTCTTGTAGCAATTATAAAATAAAAATGCCAGTAAGATAAAGAAATAAAGTCCTGATAATAAAATAACATCCCGGCCACGTATCCACTTCAAAATAAGTGTTCCTTGGATTATTGAAAGTCAATACCATAAGATACTCAAGTGTGTTGAGAAACAGGTTTCAGCTTAGTGTGCTTATGCCTGTGTTGCAGTATCCGAGCATTACTTATCTTCTAAAGCCTTCAGAAACTCTGTGACGTCTGCTGGAGAGGAAAAAAGATGCATCCATGTTCCATCAAGGCAGCGGAGTTTAGCAGGATAAGCGAAGCCTCTGAACATATCACAGGCAGACAGCGTTCTCCTGACATCGTTGAACACCCGCCGTTTCCTCAGCACCTCAGCAGATACCTGAAAGAAACACAGCTGAGACCCTTCATGGCTGATGTTGCGTTTTTTCCGCGCTGCTTGCAGTATCATCTCCTTATCCACGTAACGTAAGAAGCAGACCAGAACACTTCGTGGAGCGCGGTTCGTTCCCGGGGCAGAGCCGAGAGATCTATGAGCTCTTTCGATCTCAAAGTGTGGATCGGCTGAGAGGTCTAGACACTTCGGCAACATCCTGGTGAAAAACTGCGCGATAGTAATGCTAATTCTTTGTCTTGAGATGTGATTTTTCTCTCATGCGTCAGTATGCTCTCTTCAGCGGCGGAGATTCTCGCTTCAGCCTCAGTTAAGCGCGACCAGTTTGAGGGCGTGAAAAGTGTAAAATCACACGTTTCTTTGTTCTCGGACATTAATGTTTGATGTTAGAACAACACACTTCGAGCATAAAATGAATTAACCAAATATAAATAGAAAAAAAAAGGGAACCAGCACGGAGCTACCGAATTAAGCGGCCATCTTCAGCGAGGTCCCACTAGCGCCCCCTCATAATTTTCAGAATCATTTAATCAGCATCTCCCAGACTTTTATCAGGATGATTAACTTTACCTGCAGCTGCTAGTCAGGACATTTAAGACCAGCTCATGAGGCTGTTGTTCCTCACACTTTGGTAGAGGGGTGACCAGTACAGTATGTCAGAACATTGCCTGAGATGAAACTGACAAGAAGACATATAAGAGTAAATGGGAATAAACAAGAGGAAATAAAGAAAAGTAAAAATCAGAAGAAAAGATACGTTAGAAAAAAGACAAGAATGATCTTATAGCTATCAGGAGAAAACAAGCCTTTCTGAAGAGTTCCAAGTGTCTCATGTCTATTCTCTCTTCTGATATTTAATTTGTCCCAGTTTATTAAAGATTCCTTTGTTTGTGATCCAGTTTGGTGTCTCCTTCATTTGGTTTCCTGCCTTTTCCTGACACTGGTTTGTAGGTGTTCCTGCTCCACCTGTAGCTGCTCCACCCAGTGGTGTGGAGGTAGATCACATGTCTTGAAGCACAGAGATTTCTGGTTTGGTCTTTACTTAGGTCTGTCTAGTGAAAGTGCACTAATAACACTCACACTGTTCCTGCAACCTTATTATTCACTTCTATAAACCCTGTTTGCCCCTTCACTCATTCTCAAGTGTCTATTAGCCGTCCTGTCACAATAATTATAATGTTTATTTATTCAGATGTTCAGAAGGACCAGGAGGGTGTGGGGTGTGTTATAGGTGCTATTATTCTTAGAGAGGCAGATTCAGTCCTACAGGAAATAAACAATGCAGCAGACTGCAGTTAGAACATTTAATATGTAAGATATCATAGAAAATAAAAATGAAATTTTAAACATGATAGAAATAAAAGAAAAAAAATAGCCTACATATTAAACCTCACTTAAGGAGAGAGCAGTGAGGTGGAAGTGAGATTTACATTTAGAGTTTCATTTCTCCCAGAATAGAGCAGAAAGTTCACCAGATGTTCAACTTCCTTCAGTCAAACTCACTGAAGCACAACACACAGCACTGAATCTACAGCTAATCCCACTCTCTCATCACACTGATCATCACTATTAACTGGAATAAAAGAACAAACAACGTCCAAAACTCAGCTTTATTTCAGCAAAAACTACAGGAAGAGCAACAGGACAGTGAACAGAGTAAAGACAGAAATGTCAGCATTGTGTAGAATTGAAACTTTAGGATTTAGGATTTAGGATAAATCCAAATTTAGGATGGATGATAAGCAGCTCTATGTTAAACTCTATCTTGGGTCCACTAGCCTTCACAGTGACTCTTTCTGAACGTGACTAGATGATTGGCGTTGTTATGGGAGACCTTACAGCTGAACTCCTCCCCCTTTTCCCAGAGGTCTTTGCTGAGGGTCAGGGTGCTGCTGCGGCTGTAACGGCCGTTCTTCTCTTCTTCGGCGCTGGTCAGAACCCCGTTCTTCACCTCGGAGCCGTCCACTGTCCAGCTCACCAGCGCCCCCTGTGGAGAGTAGCCAGACAGCAGGCAGAGCAGCGATGACGATCCTTCAGACGTCTGCAGAGGGGACGGAGGGAGCAGAGACACGGAGGGATTCACCACAGGACCAGCTGGAGAGGAGAAGCACACACACATACACACACACACACACATACACACACATACACACACATACACACACACACACACACACACACACACACACACACACACACAGTTAGAAAGGATTCTGAAATATTTCTGTAACTTTGTGGAACTGACTGATCTTACAGAGTAATAAAGTCTAATAAAGTCTGACTTCATGACTGAGTTTCATTGAGTACTTTATTATTGGACCTCAGTTTCAGTGCAGAGACAAAACAAACATGTTCCACACTGTCATTTATCTGGAAAAATCATTTCTCATAACAAGTCTTATTACTTTATAGTTCAAACCTTCAGCATATTTAACTGCAGCAAATCCAAATGGAGCTGATTACAGAAATATTCATTGTTTAACACAAACACACACAGCAGCTTTCATCTGGATTTTACATCAGCACAAAGTCACTATATTTATTAAATGTTTATTATAGAGTAACTGCAGAGTTATTGCATGTTGAATATATAGCAAGTGTGTCATTATTACATATTTAACATCAATTATTGTGTATTTGTTGAATGTTGAAGAACATTTATATGGGATCTGTTCTGATACTGAAATGTTTTCCTCAACACAGCATAATAATACACAATAACATCAATGATGTCATTCTAAACATAAATCATCTAGTTTAAGTTTATTTCTTCATGGAATTAGTAATGAACTAAACTGGTTTAGTTTTAAAAAGAAGAAAACACACTTACTGTTCACAATGAGTTTGGAGCCTCCACCAAAAGTCCACCACAGTGATACATTCTAATGAAACCATCGTACAAAAACCTCCATCACACTCTAGTGCACACACACACACACACACACACACACACACACACACACACACACACACACACACACACACACACACACACACACACACACACACACACTTTGCATTGGTGGCCCATGCTTCAGTGCTCTGTGAGTGTTTATAGCCCTGTGACTTTAACACTTCATGACTGAGAGCTGCTGCTCAGCAACTTCACCCACAGCAACCATGACTTTGATCAGCGTCTTCATCTGCACACTGGCCCTCTGGACTCAAGGTGAGAGTTTAACATCAACTCACAGCCTCACACACTTCATTTCATACTAATTCTACACCACTTTAGAGCACAGAAACACAATCTATGTTTCTCTTCAGGATCCAGAGGTCAGGTGACTGTGACTCAGACTCCTTCAGTGCAAACTGTTGCTCCAGGAAACACAGTCACCATCAACTGTAAAACCAGTAGCAGAGTGTATAATGGTGATGAACTACACTGGTACCTGCTGAGACCTGGAGAAGCTCCTAAACACCTGATCTACTATACTGCTATCAGACAGCCAGAGATTCCAGATCGTTTCAGTGGCAGTGGATCTAATACTGACTTCACTCTGACCATCAGTGGAGTCCAGACTGAAGATACAGGAGATTACTACTGTCAGAGTGCACATCAGATCAGTAGTATCTGGGTGTTCACACAGTGTTAGAGCGTCGTACAAAAACCTCGGTCAGTGAGACTGCACAGAGAAACACTGCTGCAGCTGGGAGTGACTGCAGGTGCTGAGGGGGAGGATGTGATACAGCACAATGACACACACTGTGGACCAGAGAAAACACACCACACTAACTCACTAATGTACACACACACACACACACACACACACACACACACACACACACACACACACACTAATGCACACAACTTTAACATTCAGTAAATAAAGACACTGACAATTAAGTGAATATTTTTATTATTAATAATAATAATAAAAGACTGCTCCGTATGTCCCATTCTACACTAATGTAATTTAACCACGCCCACCTCTACCACTAAACTACATCAACATAACTCACATGTAATAAATAGCTTTACTTCTTTTTTAATCAAATTCAGCACAGATAAATACATGTCTAAAGGTTGTGCTGTTTATGACATGATCACTCTGATGATTTGATGATCAAACTTTTCTACAAACACAATCAGAACTGTAACCTGGTAAGAAACAAGGAAGATCTCTGTATTTTCTCTAACCTAAAGACTTTATAACACAAAATAATGCTGCATTTTGAAAGTACTTGTTTTGATGTACCACATTAACACATGAGCTGTAAAGCTGATTGTGTTTGAAGAGAAGATAGAACGGGTTCCTGAGGGGTTCCTGAACTTTATAGGTAATTGACCCCAAATGGCCTTTATGAATGTCCTGTGACCCCCAAGACGTTATCATCTACACTTTTTTTAATTCATGATCAAATGGGTAAAGTTTAAAGTTACTTTTTTTTTTATTTAAATTATTTACACCAGATCTGCAGATTTATTTTTTATTCAGGGTTCCTGAACTTTATAGGTAATTGACCCCTTTATGAATTTCTTGTGAAAAAACCCTCACACTGGTTTATCAGTCTAGAGCAGTGAGACATGTAAAAAGTTTAAAGTTACTTTAATTTAACAGTTGCTGGCGTGGATAAGAAGACATCGGCCAACATTTATCAGCCTCCTTGTTGTAGAAGAGGTGGTGTGGTCGCCTCTCTCCTCCGATCCTTTGATCGTGCACCTCCGTTGCTGAAAGGCTCAACCCCAGTAAGGTTTTCCTTGGTGAAGTCTTTTATTGTAAATGACTTTTCCTAGGACCTGGACATTTTGTGTGTGACAGAGACGTGGATCGGTGTTTGTGAGTCAAGTGTATTTTCAGAAGTCGTTCCTCCGAATTGTACTTACTTTAAGTTATTTTTAAAGAACACTTAAACTGTCGTCGTCTGTCTGCTTACTCCTATTCCAGCTTCGAACTCAGTATTTTTGAACTAAGCTTGAGTTATCCGGTGTTGTGCGCTGTTGTCTATCGCCCACCTAAATATAACAAAGACTTTATTGAGGAGTTTTCAGATTTTTTTGGTGAAATTATGCCAAAATATGATCGGGTCTTAATTGTTGGGGATTTTAACATCCATGTGTGTTGTCCTGTCAAACCCTTGGCTAAAGCCTTTCTTAATTTGGTGGAGTCTTTTAATTTAACTCAGCTTGTGGCTAGTTCCACATGTTTGTGGTCATATCTTAGACTTGGATGTATCATATGGCTTGCCAATTGGTAATATTGAAGTCGGTGATGCTGTTTTCTCTGATCATTTACCTGTTTTCTTTGAGATATGTATTACCTGTGATCCTAAAGTGACTGCTCCAACCCGTCGCCGTAGAACAATACATTCTTTGACCGTTCAATCATTCTCGGAGGCTTTTAATGCTATTGACGATGTCTATTCAAGGTCTTCATACGGCCTTAACACTGATGATCTGACTTCATTGTTCTCTTCAACTTGTCTTAATATCTTGGATACTGTGACTCCTTTTAAGATGGTTCGCGTAAAACCTAGAACTCAACCATGGCTGAACGCTACTACTCGAACTGTAAGGCTCGAGTGTAGAAGGGCGGAACACCACTGGAAGGATAAATTGCAGATTTCCTTTGATATGTTGAAAGAGAATCTGTTTAAATATCAAAAAACTGTTAAATCTGTGAAATCAAAGTATCTTTCTAGCGTCATTTTTAACTCCAACAAGCCAGCTGTGCTATTTAGTGCTATTAACTCTGTTTTAAACACTCCCCAAGCAACCTGCCTAGAACCTTCAGCTGATATGTGTGAGACTTTTTCATTGACAAGATTGAGGCTTAGAGCTAATATTTTGCTCCCTTCAACCTTTTCATCCATTTCCAGTGAGTGCTCTGCTGTTTTTGATCAGTTTGAGTCGGTGTCTCTTGATTCACTGAAAGAGACATTTGTTAAAATGAAACCATTCTCATGTGGTATGGATGTTGTTCCTCTCCGTCTTCTTAAAGATTCATTTGAAACCATTGCTCCTAAAATTCTTGTAATTATCAATAGCAGCCTGGCTTTAGGAGTTGTACCTAAGTCTTTTAAACATGCAGCTGTGGAGCCAGTAATTAAGAAATCTAATCTGGATCCATCAGTTTTTGCTCATTATAGACCTATCTTAAAACACCCATTTTTATCCAAATTATTGGAGAAGGTTGTATTTGGACAATTGAATTAATTTTTAGATTCACATGGTATTCATGAAGTGTTTCAGTCTGGTTTTAAAGCACTGCACAATAATGAAACTGAATTGTTGAAGGTCTTTAATGACTTACTACTTGTCACTGACTCCCGTGACTGTGCTATCTTAATTTTACTAGACCTTTTGGCTGCATTTGATACTGTTGACCATAATATCTTGCTTTCATGGCTAGAACAATGTGTTGGTATTAAGGTACTGCATTGGAATGGTTTAAATCCTATTTGGCTGAAAGACGTTTTTCAGTTCATCTTGGAGACTATGTCTCCTCAACTGCCGCACTCACATGTGGGGTCCTCCAGGGCCCTTGAAACATAAGATACAGTACCTGCTCTTTAGCGCCTCTATTGCAGTGTTTTGAAGAAATTAAGACCTGGATGGCACTAAATTTCCTTAATTTTAATGAAAAGAAGTGGTGTTGTTTACGCCAGGGGGAACCTGTAAGTCAGTAGACCTAAACCTCGGTGAGCTGAATCCATATGTGAAGCCCTATGTAAAAAAATAGGGTGTTGTTATGGATTGTGATTTTAAATTGGATAAACAGATTAATTTAGTAGTTAAATCGTGTTTTTTCCAATTGAGACAACTCACCAAGGTGAAACCTTTCTTGTCCTCTAAAGACGTTCAAAGAGTTGTGCATATCTTCATTTCAAGTCACCTTGATTATTGTAACAGCCTTTATTTAGGTATTAGTCAGGCCTCTCTTTCCAGACTGAAAATGGTCCAAAATGCGGCAGCTCGCCTATTGACGGGCACACGAAAGCGGGAACATATCACTCCCATTCTCGTGTCTCTTCACTGGCTACCTGTCCATTATAGGATTAATTTAAACATTTTTGTGCTTGTTTTTAAATCTCTTTATGGTTCAGCACCAAGTTATTTATCAGATTTGATTAATCTGTACGCTCCGTCAAGAGCACTAAGGTCTGCTGACCGTTTGCTTTTAGCTGTTCCAAGAGTAAAACTGAAGAGTAGGGGGGACCGAGCCTTTGCAGGAGTGGCCCCGAAGCTCTGGAACAGTTTGCCGCTCTATATTAGACAGGCTCAAACACTTGAGGTCTTTAAATCTGGCCTAAAATCTTATTTTTACAGTCTGGCTTTCGATGCCATGTGAGAGCTGCTTTCTTTTATTGTTTTATTGTGTCTTACGTGTTTTTTCTTTTATGACTGTTTGTATTAATGGACGTTTCCTTTTTTGTATGTACAGCACTTTGACAAACACTTGTTTTAAAAAAAGTGCTTTATAAATAAACTTTGACTAATTTTTTTTTTTTTATTTAAATTAATTACACCAGATCTGTATGTAAATTTGGCAGAGATAGTTTTGTCTGTTCATTTGTTTATTTCTTTATCTCTCCATTGAAATGTTTGTGAGCAATGAAAAACATTTAACCTTTTAGTTAACAAGTGTTTTCTTTTCACTCGTGTGCGGCGGACACGATCCCGCTCGATCCCCAGTCCAGTTCATCAGTTATTTGTTTGTGTGTTTATTGTTCTTGG
Organism: Tachysurus vachellii; assembly: GCF_030014155.1. Taxonomy (NCBI): domain Eukaryota; kingdom Metazoa; phylum Chordata; class Actinopteri; order Siluriformes; family Bagridae; genus Tachysurus; species Tachysurus vachellii. The sequence continues at coordinate 21,225,262 of NC_083475.1, forward strand.
GGTTTTTTATTGGGGTCTGTTTGTGAGGACAGAAAATATGCTTTAAACAGGTAGTTTCTCAGGTGTTAACTAGGTGTTTTTTTACTCGAACACTGTGATCCCATTCTAACCCCTGTATGTTCAACACACATACAACAAGGTTCCCAGTGGAGTGAGACAGGACGACCACGTTCCTAAATCTGGTGAGTAAATTTTTTTAAATATATTTTATTTTAATACAGCCATTGTTTAAAATGAATTAACTGGAATTGAATAAAATTGTATACATCCAAAAATAGATAAATGCCCTTTCTAAACGCTAATATTGCTGTGTTGAGGGTGTTAGGAAGAAATGCTTTAGAAGTGTAAGCATTGTCCCGTTGACTGTGAAAAAAGATCACAGCTATTTAAACATTATTGTCACGGACGCGGGAATAAAAACGGACCCAAATGCAGGATAGCTAAAACAAAACGGGATTTATTAAAAAAAAAACACAAAACAGGAACACGGACTCAAGACAGGACGAAACAAGGCAACGCGGCTCAACTAAATACTAAATCATGATTAGACACATAAGGAACAGGTGTGCAGAAGCGGGCAGGAAGAAACAAGAGGCGTTAAAAAAAACTTTGGTGCAAAACACGGGCCTGCAACACTCCCCGTGGACAGAAAAAGGGGCAGTGTCTTCCACGGAAACCGGACGTGAAGCAACGCTCCCCACCGGACAGGTGCGGGGCGATGTCGCAGGACACCGAAAAAACAAAACAAAACTCAGGCTGGTGACATGGCCCCCAAACAGGAAGTGAGGCGGTGCCCCCACGGAGAAACCGGAAGCAGAGCGGCGTCCCTCACCGGAAAATTGCGGACCGATGTCACCAATACCGCGAAGTTCAGGGGAAAGAAAAAATCCAATAAGAAAAAAAAATGCTCCCACCATGCCGGTCCAGGCTACAGCTATCCTGCTGGGTCCTAAAGTGGCGGAATCTTCTGTCATGAACGAGGGAATAAAAACAGACCCAAATGCAGGATAGCTAAAACAAAACGGGATTTATTAACAAAAGTAATTTAAAGCTCAACTAAATACTAAATCATGATTAGACACATAAGGAACAGGTGTGCAGAAGCGGGTAGGAAAAAACAAGGGGCGGGGCAGACATGTGACACAAAACAAACAAATGCACGTGGCCAAAGTCCGGGCTGAGTCCTGACAATTATAGACTCAAACGTATGCTAGAACTGAACCATTTCCTTGTTTGCATCAGGAATGTCTGTGTACTTTTAAATCATTCGATGCCTTAAAAGTGCATTTATCCTTCTTTCACACCAAATCATCACATCAACAGCCAAGTGCAGATGTACCAGTTAACACTTAACTTTCGGAACTGCTAAAAAGAGAGCAGCCTATGTACTCAAAGTGTTTCCACTGGTAAACCCAATTGAATATGTTGTCCATCCATCCATCCATTTTCTACCGCTTATCCGTGGCCGGGTCGCGGGGGCAGCAGCCTAAGCAGGGACGCCCAGACTTCCCTCTCCCCAGACACTTCCTCCAGCTCTTCCGGGGGAATACCGAGGCGTTCCCAGGCCAGCCGAGAGACATAGTCCCTCCAGCATGTCCTAGGTCTTCCCCGGGGCCTCCTCCCGGTTGGGCATGCCCGGAACACCTCCCCAGGGGTGTATGAATATGTTGTGAATATGTTAAACCATGCTATGTCAGAAGAAGTCCATGTGCTACATGAATACAGATCATGTGTAGATGGCCAGTACTTTAATGATAACTCTCTTCTTACAAAGGATGAGTTCACAGTTGCTCTTGGACTTTACATTGATGATTTCCAAATCGTAAATCCTCTAGGACCATCAAAGTTGAAACACAAAATGTGTGCTGTATACTGGGTCATTACCAACATACCTGCAAAATATAGGTCAACCCTCAACTTTGGAGCAAAACGGAGTTTCCCTGGAGAAACTAGGTAAAAACTGTTAGAGGTACAGTATTATTTGTTGCTGCTGATAATCAGGGTGCTCATTCTCTTGCAGGATTCCTGGAGAACTTCTATCACGAACGCGGGATAAAAGGGACCCAAACGCAGGATAGCAAACTAAACACGGTTTAATAACGAAAAACATGAAACATAACACAGACTAGACCAGACAAAGACAACAGTTGATTCCATGCTGCACAAGGCAATGCGGCACAGTTAAATACAAAAGGCAATGAGACACGATTAGGAACAGGTGTGGAGACAGAGAGGGGCAGACGAAGGCGGGGCGGACACGTGACGAGGCAAATGGCCAAGAGTCCGGGCTGAGTCCTGACAGAGCCCCCCCAAGGCGCGGCTCCCGACACGCCAACCCGTCTTGATAGGAGCAAGGCACACGGCGAGGGAGGTGGGGGGAGCAAGGCACACGGCGAGGCAGGTAGGGGGAGCAAGACACACGGCGAGGCAGGTAGGGGGAGCAAGGCACACAGCGAGGCAGGTGGGGGGAGCGAGGCACATGGTTGCGCAGCCAGAGAGGGCCAAGTGACATCCACAGCCGAGCAGGGGGAAGGAGAGGCGTCCACAGCCGAGCAGGGGGGAACGAGCGACGTCCACAGCCGAGCAGGGGGAACGAGCGATGTCCACAGCCGAGCAGGGAGGGCCAAACATAACCCCCGACGCAACACAGTCAGACCCACCTCTCAGAAACCAGGAAAGGGGGAAGGAGGGCAGGGGAAAAAAAATCCTCCACAGAACAGAAAAAATACACGGATGCAAAACACGGGCCTGTAACACCCCCCGTGGACAGGAAGTGGGGTGGCGTCCTCCATGGAAACCGGATGTGAAGCGACGCCCCCCACTGAACAGGTGCGGGGCGATGTCACAGGACACCGAAAAACAAAACAAAACTCGGGCTGGTGACATTGCCCGCAACCAGGAAGTGAGGCGGTGCCCCCCCGCGGAGATATTCTGTATATTCTGTTTTCTTTAAACTCAGAGACAAAGACTCCCATGATAGTCAGGTGCAGGAAGGGAGAAAGGACCCAGAATTTAGGTAAACTTATGATGTGAAAGGTACCTGTCTCTTTTAACTGATAATCTCAATCACTTCAATCTGGTCACTGGTGATCCTCCTGACCTCCTGTTTAATGCATGATGTGTTGGAAGGCATTGCTCTAATTGAGTCTTAAAGCATCATCTTTGTGTCTTAAAGCCTTGAGATGCAAAACTTTCACTCTAGATGTGTTAAATCATGCCATCAGCTACTTTAATTACATGCCCACTAATGCACAAAACTTAAATTAATTTAAAATGTAAACTTAAATTAAAGTCAGCATCTCCCAGACTTTTATCAGGATGATTAACTTTACCTGCAGCTGCTAGTCAGGATATTTAAGACCAGCTCATGAGGCTGTTGTTCCTCACACTTTGGTAGAGGGGTGACCAGTACAGTATGTCAGAACATTGCCTGAGATGAAACTGACAAGAAGACATATAAGAGTAAATGGGAATAAACAAGAGAAAACAAAGAAAAGTAAAAATCAGAAGAAAGGATACATTAGAAAAAAGACAAGAATGATCTTATAGCTATCAGGAGAAAACAAGCCTTTCTGAAGAGTTCCAAGTGTCTCATGTCTATTCTCTCTTCTGATATTTAATTTGTCCCAGTTTATTAAAGATTCCTTTGTTTGTGATCCAGTTTGGTGTCTCCTTCATTTGGTTTCCTGCCTTTTCCTGACACTGGTTTGTAGGTGTTCCTGCTCCACCTGTAGCTACTCCAGCCAGTGGTGTGGAGGTAGATCACATGTCTTGAAGCACAGAGATTTCTGGTTTGGTCTTTACTTAGGTCTGTCTAGTGAAAGTGCACTAATAACACTCACACTGTTCCTGCACCCTTATTATTCACTTCTATAAACCCTGTTTGCCCCTTCACTCATTCTCAAGTGTCTATTAGCCGTCCTGTCACAATAATTATAATGTTTATTTATTCAGATGTTCAGAAGGACCAGGAGGGTGTGGGGTGTGTTATAGGTGCTATTATACTTAGAGAGGCAGATTCAGTCCTACAGGAAATAAAAAATGCAGCAGACTGCAGTTAGAACATTTAATATGTAAGATATCATAGAAAATAAAAATGAAATTTTAAACATGATAGAAATAAAAGATAAAAATAACCTAAATTTTAAACCTGGCTTAAGGAGAGAGCAGTGAGGTGGAAGTGAGATTTACATTTAGAGTTTCATTTCTCCCAGAATAGAGCAGAAAGTTCACCAGATGTTCAACTTCCTTCAGTCAAACTCACTGAAGCACAACACACAGCACTGAATCTACAGCTAATCCCACTCTCTCATCACACTGATCATCACTATTAACTGGAATAAAAGAACAAACAACGTCCAAAACTCAGCTTTATTTCAGCAAAAACTACAGGAAGAGCAACAGGACAGTGAACAGAGTAAAGACAGAAATGTCAGCATTGTGTAGAATTGAAACTCTATTTAGGATGGATGATAAGCAGCTCTATGTTAAACTCTATCTTGGATCCACTAGCCTTCACAGTGACTCTTTCTGAACGTGACTGGATGATTGGCGTTGTTATGGGAGACCTTACAGCTGAACTCCTCCCCCTTTTCCCAGAGGTCTTTGCTGAGGGTCAGGGTGCTGCTGCGGCTGTAACGGCCGTTCTTCTCTTCTTCAGCGCTGGTCAGAACCCCGTTCTTCACCTCTGAGCCGTCCACTGTCCAGCTCACCAGTGCCCCCTGTGGAGAGTAGCCAGACAGCAGGCAGAGCAGCGATGACGATCCTTCAGAAGACTGCAGAGGGGACGGAGGGAACAGAGACACGGAGGGACCAGCTGGAGAGGAGAAACACACACACACAGACACAGACACACACACACACACACACACACACACAGTTAGAAAGGATTCTGAAATATTTCTGTAACTTTGTGGAACTGACTGATCTTACAGAGTAATAAAGTCTAATAAAGTCTGACTTCATGACTGAGTTTCATTGAGTACTTTATTATTGGACCTCAGTTTCAGTGCAGAGACAAAACAAACATGTTCCACACTGTCATTTATCTGGAAAAATCATTTCTCATAACAAGTCTTATTACTTTATAGTTCAAACCTTCAGCATATTTAACTGCAGCAAATCCAAATGGAGCTGATTACAGAAATATTCATTGTTTAACACAAACACACACAGCAGCTTTCATCTGGATTTTACATCAGCACAAAGTCACTATATTTATTAAATGTTTATTATAGAGTAACTGCAGAGTTATTGCATGTTGAATATATAGTAAGTGTGTCATTATTACATATTTAACATCAATTATTGTGTATTTGTTGAATGTAGAACATTTATATGGGATCTGTTCTGATACTGAAATGTTTTCCTCAACACAGCATAGTAATACACAATAACATCAATGATGTCATTCTAAACATAAATCATCTAGTTTAAGTTTATTTCTTCATGGAATTAGTAATGAACTAAACTGGTTTAGTTTTAAAAAGAAGAAAACACACTTACTGTTCACAATGAGTTTGGAGCCTCCACCAAAAGTCCACCACAGTGATACATTCTAATGAAACCATCGTACAAAAACCTCCATCACACTACAGTGCACACACACACACACACACACACACACACACACACACTTTGCATTGGTGTCTCATGCTTCAGTGCTCTATGAGTGTTTATAGCCCTGTGACTAACACTTCATGACTGAGAGCTGCTGCTCAGCAACTTCACCCACAGCAACCATGACTTTGATCAGCGTCTTCATCTGCACACTGGCCCTCTGGACTCAAGGTGAGAGTTTAACATCAACTCACAGCCTCACACACTTCATTTCATACTAATTCTACACCACTTTAGAGCACAGAAACACAATCTATGTTTCTCTTCAGGATCCAGAGGTCAGGTGACTGTGACTCAGACTCCTTCAGTGCAAACTGTTGCTCCAGGAAAGACAGTCACCATCAACTGTAAAACCAGCAGCGAAGTGTATAATGGTAACCGTCTCGCATGGTACCTGCAGAAAGCTGGAGAAGCTCCTAAACTCCTGATCTACTATGCTACTCACAGACGGTCAGGGATTCCAGATCGTTTCAGTGGCAGTGGATCTAATACGGACTTCACTCTGACCATCAGGAGAGTCCAGACTGAAGATACAGGAGATTACTACTGTCAGAGTTTACATGATGTTGGCTGGTTCAGTAATAACTGGGTGTTCACACAGTGTTAGAGCGTCGTACAAAAACCTCGGTCAGTGAGACTGCACAGAGAAACACTGCTGCAGCTGGGAGTGACTGCAGGTGCTGAGGGGGAGGATGTGATACAGCACAATGACACACACTGTGGACCAGAGAAAACACACCACACTAACTCACTAATGCACACACAAACACACACACACACACACACACACCACACTAACTCACTAATGCGCACACACACACACACACCACACTAACTCACTAATGTACACACACACACACACACACCACACTAACTCACTAATGCGCGCACACACACACACACACCACACTAACTCACTAATGCACACACACACACACACACACACACACACACACACACACACAAAAACACTCACACACAAACACACTCACACACACACACACACACACACACACACACCATATTATTCCACAATATTATTATTATAAGTGTTCCTAGTGTTATTAATATAAACTTTATAATTCTTTAATACCCACATTAGGACTTTATTAACTGAACATTTCTTATTTATTAACAAACTATTAGACAATAATTAACTCCATATAACATGTTTTAATTCAGTATAAACCAGAGAATTATATAAAATCATGAGAAAACAAATCTTTTTAAAATCTCTTCATTTATTTCAGATCTGCACTGATGACCTTGAGTTCTACAGCAGTTTGTGTGAAACGTCTCAATGATTCTTTATTTGTAACTAGATGACATTCATTAGAAACTCTGTAAGGCACTGGGTTGAATTTCTACATTATTATTAACATCAGTGATTTGTAGGTTTTTGACATGATTTCAGTGTGAAATGTAAAAAACTGGTTTTCTGTAGAGATTTCACAAAAACACTGCAACATCATCAGCACAGTCACCAACCTGAAAACTACAAGAACCACACAGAAACTCTGACCAGTCTTGTCTGCTCCTGACCAGTCCCAAACTTCTCCTGCACAAAGTATCTCCATTCTCACCCACTGACACATGAAGTTTAACCCTTCACACCCACTCTTGAAGAAAGCTGACCAATATTACTGTCACCTACAGAATAACTGACCAATCCTGTCCACTTAAGCAGAACCTTTGAGAAACCCCACCACACCAACTCCTGCATAAAGTGTGATCAATCCCATCCTCTCTTGAAGAACATTTGACCAATCCCATCTGCTCAAGCAGAATAATTAAACAATTCTCCCCACTCTTACAGAAGCTTTGACCAATCCCAGCCTTTTCTACAGACACTTTGACCAATCACCTCCTGCTCCTGTTCAGAGTTTGACCAATCCCACCTGAGGACTGTTCCACAGAACAAGCTCAGCAGACTTGGGGTCTCAGTATGAGAGCTGACTTCACTTCACAAACACTCATAAACTGGGTTCATTGGTATCATGATGTGTGTTAACAACTCGTTAATGTGATCCAGACTTCCATCATCAGGTCCTGTGTACATTCACTTTAAAAAGAACACATCTCACACTGCTTCTAATACTTGTTGGACAAACTGGAGATGTGTTGTGTTAAATCTGTACATTTTGCTGCAGAAGAACAAGAATTCAAGATAAACAATAAGGACAAAAATCAATACTGTCACTGCTGCCAGGGTGAGTGTGAAAAAACAGCTGACTATAAATGTGGAACTTTATTTTATTTCAATTTCTAGTTCTTAATGCGACTTTTTTCTGAAATAAAATTATAATTAGTGAAATAAAGACTGTCTCCACTGTTTAATGTGTGATTTTGAACTCTAACATAAATGTATTAAGTAACAGAAGAATTGTTCAGTAAAAGTCTGTCTCACAGCCCTGCCCTCTGATTGGTCCACGGTGACAGGATGCAGCACATCAGGGAGTTTCTCCTTCCTAATCCTGCTTCTACTGTGCACCACTGTCATGTCACCTGCCTTGGATGGGTCGACACTTTACAGCCTTAAACTATTGAAGTGTGTCTTGAGAATCCCAAAGTTCATTTCTATCCTGATTCTAGTCTTGTCCTGATCTGTTTAAATCACCCCTGAGGTCCAGCAGTGGCAGAGGAAATGGAGTCATCAGGACCTTCTTGCAGGTGAACCCTCTCAGGTGTCTCCAGGTAGCCCAATGGAACTGAACTACGATGCAGAACGGACAGGAACATTTGAAGAAAAATGTTTAAATCAAATCCATATACATACAGTAAGAGAGTCAGTGTTCATTCCAAGCTCTACATGGTGATATAGTCTACATGCTCTGAGTAAATGGGTCATGACCTGACTCAGGACATTGGCCTTAATGCTGGTAGTCAGGACTGAACACAGGTTTGTGTGAACAGGAAAAAAGGGAGGATTGAGCTTTATATTTGTCGTGATGCCGGACAGAGGCGAGTGAGGATCCAAATGCAGATTTTAGAGTTTTAATCATCCAAAACACAAAAGCAGCTGAACAGACAGGCAGACAGAACAAGGCAACAAACAGGGCTAACAGGAAAGGGGAACAGGCACACCAACATCCAACATGCAATAACGACCAATACCAGGGAAGTGAACAAACAGAGTATAAATAACAGACAGGAACCAATCACAGCGCAGAAACAATCAGAGACAGAGACTTGAAGGAGAGATGGAGTTCAATTAATGTCCGTGGTAACCAATGAGTGGGCGGAACGAACAATTAACAACAGGGAAAGACAGCAGACAGAAACAGGGCAGAAACACAGACAGACTCATTACAATATTCATGTAAAGTCAAGTCAAGTAAAGTCAAGAAGCTTTTATTGTCATTTCAACCATATATAAATGTTGCAGTACACAGTGAAATGAGACAACGTTTCTTCAGGATCATGGTGTTACATAAAACAAAGACAGGGCTAGGACTACATACTGTAAAGTGCAACTGTGCAACCTGGTCCAAACAGTGCATGACAAGACAGACAAGACAGACAAGACAGGACAAAAGACAGTAAACAGAAACAGTGCCAACCGACCAGTGTAAATACTGTATGTAAATACTGTAAGTTCAGACAATATTGCATGCAGTAATATTAGAATAAACACAGTTTCTTAGCAGCTGACTTAGAAGCTGACTAAAAACAGCTGACTATAAATGTGGAACTTTATTTTATTTCAATTCACAAGACACTTGATGTTAATGTAATAAGAAATGAAATAATTAGCAGTAAATTATTAGTCATTATTAATTAATCCTTTTATTTTAATAAATTAATCTGTAAATTGAACAGATTTATAAACGGTGTAGTTTTACCATGTTGAAATGTGCTTTAATCTACTTCTTAATGTGACTTTTTTCTGAAATAAAATTATAATTAGTGAAATAAAGACTGTCTCCACTGTTTAATGTGTGATGTTGAACTCTAACATAAATGTATTAAGTAACAGAAAAATTGTTCAGTAAAAGTCTGTCTCACAGCCCTGCCCTCTGATTGGTCCACGGTGACAGGATGCAGCACATCAGGGAGTTTCTCCTTCCTAATCCTGCTTCTACTGTGCACCGTCATGTCACCTGCCTTGGATGGGTCGACACTTTACAGCCTTAAACTATCCGAAGTGTCTGAAATCCTGCTTTGTGGTACATCCTATGATTATTTAAAGGGAGTAGAGTGAGTACAAACAGCTGAGTGTCATTAGTAATCAGGTAAATGTGAACAGCTTGACTGGAGATCATGTGATGAAGTTACACACTGAGGATCATGGGAGTTGTGTTGGTTGTAGATTAAGTTAAAAAAGTGTCTAGAGTTACATGAATCTTAACCACCAGGGTGCAGTGTGACACCTTAAATACATTCAATGCTGAAATCAGGCAGCTGTTAAACAGCTGGAAATTCATAAAAGACCAGATTCATGATTGCAGCTGGATCCAGGACTTGTTTAAACTGTTCTGGTAAAATCTCACAAAGTTATGAATACTCTGTACTCTGTAGGATTGTCCTCCTCCTACTGCTGCTGTTCTGTCTCAGACTAAATGACATGAATTAAGTGTAAATCTGATTCCTTATAAAGTTACAGACAGTTTTTCAGTAGTAGTGTTGAAGACCTGCTGTGTGATTATTAATTCAGAATAAGGTTCATGATGTGGATCATGACAAGTGTCAGACGACGATGAGAAGACAATCGAGAGAGAGAGAGAGAGAGAGAGAGAGAGAGAGAGAGAGAGAGAGAGAGAGAGAGAGAGAGAGAGATCAGTGAGGTGTAAGTGAGATTTGCATGAACAGGACTGAATAGTTTCATTTTTCCCAGAATGGCAGTTAGTGGCCCATGCTTCAGTGCTCTGTGAGTGTTTATAGCCCTGTGACTTTAACACTTCATGACTGAGAGCTGCTGCTCAGCAACTTCACCCACAGCAACCATGACTTTGATCAGCGTCTTCATCTGCACACTGGCCCTCTGGACTCAAGGTGAGAGTTTAACATCAACTCACAGCCTCACACACTTCATTTCATACTAATTCTACACCACTTTAGAGCACAGAAACACAATCTATGTTTCTCTTCAGGATCCAGAGGTCAGGTGACTGTGACTCAGACTCCTTCAGTGCAAACTGTTGCTCCAGGAAACACAGTCACCATCAACTGTAAAACCAGTAGCAGTGTGCATGGTGGTAACTATCTACACTGGTACCTGCAGAAACCTGGAGAAGCTCCTAAACTCCTGATCTACAGAGCTACTAGCAGACAGTCAGGGATTCCAGATCGTTTCAGTGGCAGTGGATCTAATACTGACTTCACTCTGACCATCAGTGGAGTCCAGACTGAAGATACAGGAGATTACTACTGTCAGAGTTTCCATGTGATCAGTAGTAACTATGTGTTCACACAGTGTTAGAGCGTCGTACAAAAACCTCGGTCAGTGAGACTGCACAGAGAAACACTGCTGCAGCTGGGAGTGACTGCAGGTGCTGAGGGGGAGGATGTGATACAGCACAATGACACACACTGTGGACCAGAGAAAACACACCACACTAACTCACTAATGCACACACACACACACACACACACACACACACACACTGTGGACCAGAGAAAACACACCACACTAACTCACTAATGCACACACACATACACATATCAACTCACTAATGCACAAACACATTAACTCACTAATGCACAAACACACACACACACACACACACACACACACACACACACACATGCATTCACTAATGTAGACAACTTTAACATTCAGTAAATAAAGACACTGACAATTAACTGAACATTTTTATTATTAATAAACTATTAGATTATGATTTTCTTTATAAAGTTATCAAAGACAAAAAATCAGCAGCACAGACAACAACCTGAACATAACAACCACATGTAAAGTTTGACTAATCCCACCAGGTCTTGCAGAAAGTGTGATTAATCCCTTGTGCTCCTGATGAATCCCACTTCACTCAGTCTCACAGAACAAACGTTTCCATACAACTTATTTGCAGAACCTTCTGTATGTTGAGTATCAGTGTATTGGCACAAGAACATGTTGCATAGCAAAGTATCAAACTTTCACTTGACTGCTCCGTATGTCCCATTCTACACTAATGTAATTTAACCACGCCCACCTCTACCACTAAACTACATCAACATAACTCACATGTAATAAATAGCTTTACTTCTTTTTTAATCAAATTCAGCACAGATAAATACATGTCTAAAGGTTGTGCTGTTTATGACATGATCACTCTGATGATTTGATGATCAAACTTTTCTACAAACACAATCAGAACTGTATCTTGGTAGGAAACAAGGAAGATCTCTGTATTTTCTCTAACCTAAAGACTTTATAACACAAAATAATGCTGCATTTTGAAAGTACTTGTTTTGATGTACCACATTAGCACATGAGCTGTAAAGCTGATTGTGCTTGAAGAGAAGATAGAACAGGGGTTCCTGAGGGGTTCCTGAACTTTATAGGTAATTGACCCCAAATGGCCTTTATGAATATCCTGAGACCCCCAAGACGTTATCATCTACACTTTAATTCATGATCAAATGGGTAAAGTTTAGAGCACTAAAATTAGTTTGTTTTTTTTTAAAGTATTTACACCAGATCTGCATCTGAATTTGGCAGAAATAGTTTAGTCGGATAATTTGTTTTTTTTCTTTATCTCTCCATTGAAGTCATGTTTGTGAGTAATGAAAAACATTTAACCTTTTAGTTAACAAGTGTTTTTTCACTCGTGTGCGGCGGACACGATCCCGCTCAAATCCCAGTCCAGTTCATCAGTCATTTGTTTGTTTGTTTATTAAATTAAAATTATTGTTAGAAGGGCTGGAATTTTTTAAGTTACGTTTACTCGAGTTATCAAGTACACATTACTTTATTTCTTTAGGTCAACAAGTTTGCTCCAAATAAATTCAACTTGTCCAGTCTAACAGTGCAGTGTCGTCTCTTTATCAGCACAGGTACGCTGACCTAAATAATTACTGGTCCATTTCTAAGCTGTCTGTCCTGGTCAAGGTTCTCAAATCACTTGTCAGCAATCAGTTATTTTCTACTAATAACATCCTGTCTGATTTTTTTTTTCTGGTTTCAGAAAACACCGCAGCACAGACAAACTACTGCAGCTTTAGAAGTACTAAATGATTTAATCAAATCTGTTGACAACAAGCAACACTGTGCAGCCCTGTTCATTGATCTGTCCAAAGCATCAATACTGTTGATCATACCATCATCTCATGAGCACTGGACTGTCTAAACATACTATTGGTCTCTCAAACAGAACTCAATGTGTACAGTCAGAAGATCTCACCTCCTGTTCACTCAGTGTAACCAAAGGTGTGCCACAGGGCTCGGTCCTAGGGCCACTCCTATTTATTCTATATATTAACAATATGGATCAACTTGTTCAGTAACTAAATTTTCACTGATACACAGTTATATACATCACAGCGTCTGAGAGTTTTGTCTCAGTACATGCATTTTGGACTTTTTACACACTCTCTGCTTTGTGCCTCATGTACAGCAACTGGAAAATACAAAAACATCTAGATGCAGCAAACACGAACAAGACAACTGGCTAGAAATAGAGGAAACAAACAAAGAAACACAAGGAACAGGTGTGCAGAGGTGGGAACGGATTAAGGATTGTGCGGGGCAAACACGTGAGCACAAATACAAAACAAAAACACAAACAAAGACATAAACAAAGCCTGCCAGAATGTCCTCCTGGTGTTCAGGCAGGGAATAGCCCAAGATGTCCATAACAGTGCAAGAACAGAGCAAGGAACACAGCAAGGCATGTTGGGTGAAGCGAGGAACACAGCGAGACAAGTTGGGGGAGCAAAAGTCGAGCAGAAGGGCTGAGCGATGTCCACAGCCAAGCAGAAGGGCAAAATCCTCTGCTAAATGCTGTTACCAAGCCATCTACCCCACAGGAGCATTATAATGTCTACAAAAAAGGGAAGGGAAAAGAAGAAAAAAACTCAGGCCTGGAACATCCCCGGCGTGCAAGAAGTGGGGCTGCATCTTCCACGAGAATACAGGAAGTGAAGCAGCGACCCCCTCAGAAACAGGTGAGGAGTGATGCCACAGGTCACAGAGGAAACAAAAAAGTAGATTAGGCTGGTGACATCCTCCGCAGGCAAGAAGTGAGGCAAAGTCTTCCCTGGGAAACAGTAAGCAGAGTGGTGTCCTCCACCAGAAAAGATGCAGACCAAAGTCCATCGAAACAAAAGAACCACTTTGTCCAGATGCAGACCAAAAGTCTGGAAAAAAGGGTTCTAAAAGACCAAAAATAATTGTCCAGAATAGATACTCCAAAAATTGTCAGGTTCCAGGCTAGAAAGAGTCTGTGAAAGAGTCCTTCTGTCAGGGAACAAAGTCTTTATAGAAAAGAATCAAACCCAAATCCAGGGATAACATAAAAATGGAGTTTATATAGAAAAATAACAAAAACTACAGTAAAGAAGACATGGTGACTGAAAAACAAAACGGAACAAAGGAGACATAACATACAAAAACACACAAGAACACAGAGACTTAGCAAACAACACACACAAGACAACAGGTATAAATAGGGGGAACAATCAGTAACAACACTAGGAACAGGTGTGCAGAGGCAGGAAGGGATTAAGTATTAGGTGTGACAAACACATGTGAACAGAAAACATAAACACAGACACATGGACAGACAAGACATAAACAAAGCCTGCCAGAATGTATCCCTGGTGTTCAGGCAGGGAAAAGTACAGTAAAAGCCATCCATGACAATCAAGTCCTACCTTTCTTTTGTCTGTGCTGGACTATGGTGATGTTATAAATATACATGCATCTTCTCAGTGTTTACATGCTTTTACATTTTTTTTCAAGAAGCACTGACATTCATAACAAATATTAAAGACCATCGCTTATCATTGTGTGTTGTATTCTTGTATTTGATTTGACAACCTTCGATCACAAGAATAGTTCTTACTGTCTGTTCCATTGGTGCACACTGAACTGGGAAAAAAGGGATTTAAATGTGCTGTTCATGCTGCCTGGAATAATTTGTAAAATGAGCTGAAACTTATGGAGCTTATGTTTATATATGCTTTAAAAGTGATTTTAAATGGCTTGGCGACAGGGTGTAGATGCTTCATCTGATTCAGTTATATACTCTTATTGATCCTCTTCTTGTTTTACATTTTATTTTACTGTAATTTGATTTAATTTGTATGATGATTGTATGTACATAAACTGCAAACTGTGCTGCCTTCAGGTTGGGAGAATAAGAGCCTCTCAGGTCATCAAGGGCTCGGCTTTCCAAAACCATGAAGAAAGCAAAACGCCGGTATGCACAGAAAATTAACAATTACCTATTTTATACTCAGGACCCCAGACACATGAGGCAGGGCATCCAGGCCGTAACTGACTACAAAATCACATCACATGCCAACAACAGTTACACTCATCTCGCTGACATGTTAAATGACACCTATGCATGGTTAGAAGCTCTCAATACCACACAAGCATGCCTGTCCATGCCTTCCCCCGAGGATCAGGTGCTCTGCCTGACCACATTTGACGTGAAGAGATCTGGTCTCAACCTATGAAAAGCTGCTGGCCTGGATACCATAGCATGGACAGTGCTCATGGACTGTGCTGACCAGCTGGCAGGTGTCCTCACAGACATTTTCTAATTTCATAATATCACATTAAGCCAGGCTTTGATCCCTGTGAGCTTGAATGAGACCACCATCATCCTTCAAGTGCCGAAGAAGTCAACAGTGAGGTGTCTTAATGATTACAGCACTGAGTCCCATCATGATGAAGTGCTTTAAGCGTCTTGTCAAGAGACACATTCACTCAACTTTGCCCACCTCACTGGACCCACTGCAATTTGCATACTGCCCCAGCTGCACCACTGATGATGCCACACACCTTACACTCTGTCCTCTCTCATCTGGACACAAAGGACACATATGACAGAATGCTGTTCACTGACTTCAGCGTAGCGTTCAATACAATAATTTCCCAACAGCTGAGAGAATTATAGGGGTCTCCCAAATAATTATACGGGTCTCCCTCTCTTCTTTCCAGGACATCTTCCAGGCATGCTGCATACACAAAGCCTCTGTCAGTGTGAAGGATCTCTTCAACATCTCCCACATCTGTTCGAGCCTATGCCATTGGGACATCAGGCTTTTTTCCACAGGCTGTCAGAATAATGAACATCCTGGTGCCACTCACCACTTTGCTCCCACCTGCTTAAATTGTGCACTATGGACATTATTGTTAAATCAATGGACAGCAACACACATCCTCACTCAGGCATTTTTATTGTGCACTAAAATGCACACAGGTCATTTAACACATCTGCACACAGTTGCACACAGTCACCTCTGACTGTGCACTTGCTCTTTAATCTACATTTTTTTTTTTACTTTAATTTTTTTTACTACTTTACTTTTTTTGAAATTTTTTTTACTTCAATCATACCTCATACTTAACACACCATAGCTCTATGATGTTAAATGTTTACTGGTAATTTATTTTTATTGTTTACTGTTTATTGTTTAAATTGTTTAAAGTTAACAGTGTTTACTGTTTATTGCTTAATTACCTACTTCAGTACCTATGCACATTTCGTTCTTTTGTATAGCTTGTATGTGGAAGAATGACAATAAAGCTTGAGTTGAGTTGATAATTAAAAATAGAACTTTCTTTATCTGGTTGTCATGGTGCTCTGTGAGCTGCAGAGATCAGTGGTGAGGCGGTGTGACAAGGCAGGACCCAAGAGGCTGGTGGGGTGCAGGGCGATCAGGGAGCGTCGTCTTTGTCCGAATCCTATATATATGAGCCGAACAATCCTTTACCTCCTCTGAAGTGCTGCACCACATGTACTTCACTCTCTGCCGCTCTGTTTAGATGTTGTAGTTTTTAGGTGTTTAGGCAGCTCCACCATTTAGGCGGCTTTCCACAACATTGAGGGAACGTATGTAACTTGGGGGAGTCACATGATAAGTAAATACTTTGAAACAGAAGATCAGCGAATAAAACAGATGAAACACACACACACACACACACACACACACACACACACACACACACACACACACTCACAGTTTTAATTGACCTTTGCACTGACTTTTACATGTTGAAAGTGCTTGAGTTTAAACTTAAACAAGAGGCAGTTTTGTACTCTAAATGTTTAAGTTGCAAAACTCTTTATTGGGGCCAATTATTAGTTATATATAGTTTCATAATACATTATTTATTAATGAAAAGTCCAGTGATTTCATGTAAATCTGAAGTTAAAAGTGTTTCATGAACCCCATGTTTGTAGCCTGTAATCCATCTGAACATGAAAGTAATATCTGGTTCAGATAAATAGAATTTAACAAACTATTAACTCACAGTCAGGTAGAATTTAATGACTGATTCTGTCAGTGTTAGTGTTAAGTCAGAATGAGGTACATGGAGAGAGCAGTGAGGTGGAAGTGAGATTTACATGAACAGGACTGAAGAGTTTCATTTCTCCCAGAATAGAGCAGAAAGTTCACCAGATGTTCAACTTCCTTCAGTCAAACTCACTGAAGCACAACACACAGCACTGAATCTACAGCTAATCCCACTCTCTCATCACACTGATCATCACTATTAACTGGAATAAAAGAACAAACAACGTCCAAAACTCAGCTTTATTTCAGCAAAAACTACAGGAAGAGCAACAGGACAGTGAACAGAGTAAAGACAGAAATGTCAGCATTGTGTAGAATTGAAACTCTATTTAGGATGGATGATAAGCAGCTCTATGTTAAACTCTATCTTGGATCCACTAGCCTTCACACTGACTCTTTCTGAACGTGACTGGATGATTGGCGTTGTTATGGGAGACCTTACAGCTGAACTCCTCCCCCTTTTCCCAGAGGTCTTTGCTGAGGGTCAGGGTGCTGCTGCGGCTGTAACGGCCGTTCTTCTCTTCTTCAGCGCTGGTCAGAACCCCGTTCTTCACCTCGGAGCCGTCCACTGTCCAGCTCACCAGCGCCCCCTGTGGAGAGTAGCCAGACAGCAGGCAGAGCAGCGATGACGATCCTTCAGACGTCTGCAGAGGGGACGGAGGGAGCAGAGACACGGAGGGATTCACCACAGGACCAGCTGGAGAGGAGAAACACACACACACACACACACACACACACACACAGTTAGAAAGGATTCTGAAATATTTCTGACTGATCTTACAGAGTAATAAAGTCTAATAAAGTCTGACTTCATGACTGAGTTTCATTGAGTACTTTATTATTGGACCTCAGTTTCAGTGCAGAGACAAAACAAACATGTTCCACACTGTCATTTATCTGGAAAAATCATTTCTCATAACAAGTCTTATTACTTTATAGTTCAAACCTTCAGCATATTTAACTGCAGCAAATCCAAATGGAGCTGATTACAGAAATATTCATTGTTTAACACAAACACACACAGCAGCTTTCATCTGGATTTTACATCAGCACAAAGTCACTATATTTATTAAATGTTTATTATAGAGTAACTGCAGAGTTATTGCATGTTGAATATATAGCAAGTGTGTCATTATTACATATTTAACATCAATTATTGTGTATTTGTTGAATGTTGAAGAACATTTATATGGGATCTGTTCTGATACTGAAATGTTTTCCTCAACACAGCATAATAATACACAATAACATCAATGATGTCATTCTAAACATAAATCATCTAGTTTAAGTTTATTTCTTCATGGAATTAGTAATGAACTAAACTGGTTTAGTTTTAAAAAGAAGAAAACACACTTACTGTTCACAATGAGTTTGGAGCCTCCACCAAAAGTCCACCACAGTGATACATTCTAATGAAACCATCGTACAAAAACCTCCATCACACTCTAGTGCACACACACACACACACACACACACACACACACACACACACACACACACACACTTTGCATTGGTGGCCCATGCTTCAGTGCTCTGTGAGTGTTTATAGCCCTGTGACTTTAACACTTCATGACTGAGAGCTGCTGCTCAGCAACTTCACCCACAGCAACCATGACTTTGATCAGCGTCTTCATCTGCACACTGGCCCTCTGGACTCAAGGTGAGAGTTTAACATCAACTCACAGCCTCACACACTTCATTTCATACTAATTCTACACCACTTTAGAGCACAGAAACACAATCTATGTTTCTCTTCAGGATCCAGAGGTCAGGTGACTGTGACTCAGACTCCTTCAGTGCAAACTGTTGCTCCAGGAAACACAGTCACCATCAACTGTAAAACCAGTAGCAGAGTAGAATATGGTAACCATCTCGCCTGGTACCTGCAGAAACCTGGAGAAGCTCCTAAACTCCTGATCTACTATGCTACTAGCAGACAGTCAGGGATTCCAGATCGTTTCAGTGGCAGTGGATCTAATACTGACTTCACTCTGACCATCAGTGGAGTCCAGACTGAAGATACAGGAGATTACTACTGTCAGAGTTACCATGAGATCAGCAGTAACCCAGTGTTCACACAGTGTTAGAGCGTCGTACAAAAACCTCGGTCAGTGAGACTGCACAGAGAAACACTGCTGCAGCTGGGAGTGACTGCAGGTGCTGAGGGGGAGGATGTGATACAGCACAATGACACACACTGTGGACCAGAGAAAACACACCACACTAACTCACTAATGCACACACACACACACACACACACACACACACACACACACACACACACACACACACACACACACACACACACATACCCCTTTGGACAGACAAACAATTCCTGATTATTCTGATTAACTGTGTATTAATTATCATTAGGATGTATTTATAATAGTTAAACTTTTTGCTGCATATAACATTTTAATATTTTTAACTATAACATACTATTAAATTAAATAATATAGAGCTGATGCTTAAATTTAACTAAACATTTATTTTCCTATTAATAAGCCATGAACACTATACACCTAAAGGTCTTGTATAAAGTGGGACTAATCCCAATTGACAAATTTTTTTCTGTATAAATACGAAATATTTTCTGATCAGTGAAACGTGATCCAAGTGTGAAATCTAAAGTCAAGACTCAAGTCAAAAAGCTTTTATTGACATTTCAACCATATATAGCTGCTGCAGTAAACATTGAAATGAGACAACGTTTCTCCGGGACCATGGTGTTACATAACACAAAGAGAGGGCTAAGTTAGTCCTAGATACATAAAGTGCATCTGTGCAACCTGGTGCAAACAGTGTAACAGTGTGGAGCAAAAAATACAATACATCAAAGACAATAAACAGTAAACAGAATCAGCGCCGACCTACTGGCCTATCGTGTGGTGTAAGTGTCCATGATAGAGGGAAGAGAGACCACAATGATCTTCTCAGCTGTCCTCACTATCCGCTGCAGGATCTTTCAATCCGAGATCATACAGTTCCCAAACCAGACAGTGATGCAGCTGCTCAGAATGCTCTCAATGGTCCCCCTGTAGAACATGGTCAGGATGGGGGGAGGGAGATGTGCCTTTCTCAGCCTTCGTAGGAAGTAGAGATGCTGCTGGGCTTTCTTGGTGATGGAGCTGGTGTTGAGTGACCAGGTGAAGTTCTCCGCTAGATGAACACCAAGAAATTTGGTGCTCTTGATGATCTCTACGGATGATCCGTCGATGTTCAGTGGAGAGTGGTCACTCTGTGCTCTCCTGAAGTCAACAACCATCTCTAGTGGCTCCATCTAGTGGCTTTGTGCAGAATTACGTATTATTGGACGACATAAAAATTATGTTATATGCCACTTTTTATTTTTCCATAATTAACTTTTTTTATGTTATTCATGTATATGGGTCTGTATATTATCCCTTAAGACAGCCCGTGTTCTGACAGGCTCCTTATCAGAGAACATGAGTTTAAATAAACAATGAAAGAGTTCAAGCTTGGTGCTTGTGATGCCTTCAGAATGTTAGCTTTTTACTTCTGGTGACTGTATTTAAGCTTCAGAATCTATAAAAGTTGTGTTCATGTGTGAAGACGATCCTGATTAACTTTATATTATGTTTTTAATGGAAATATTCCTGCTGGAAAGTGCTGTCGATTTTTTTTAATCAACTAGACCAGTGGTGTCCACTAGAGGTCGCTAACAAGAAGACGCAATAAAGGTAAGATGTCAAGGCACCAGTTAGAAGAGAAAATTGTAGTACAAAATATCAAAAGATAAGGATTTATCTGAACGGTTAGTAAACCCAGATAAGCAGAGGAGCCAATCAAAACAGTCACACACCAAACTGCTCAAACACACGTTTAAAAATGGCAGAAATAATATGCAGAACACTGGTAGCTCCTCAATGTACAGTATACATACAGTAAAAGACAGAACAGAATGGTGTGAGATGTCGACACGTCAGTTGTGAAGTTAAAGATGCACATTTTCTGTCCAGGTCGATGAAACTTCCCCTGTGGCAGATATTTATATTTTATAATTGAGATTTACTGAACACATTAGAATTTGCTTGTTATTATTTCCATCAGTTTTAGATAAAAATGGAACCTGTTGATGGAAAGAAAAATATATGTATATGAATAATCGCATGTCGTAGAGCTTTGGTGTAATTATTAAAAACTAAACTGACTGCATCGCTAAATTAAATGTCTGCTTTGGGTTTGGTTGAGGGGTTTAGTGTGTTTGTGTGTGTGTGTGTGTGGGGGGGGTCTGCTGAAAAAAGGTTGAATGTTAAAATAGGGTCTGCTGAAAAAAGGTTGGAACCACTGAGCTAAAGGATTGTCTCTGAGCAGAGAGGAAAGAGACAGTGATAGTGGGGAGAGAGAGAGAGAGAGAGAGAGAGAGAGAGAGAGAGAGAGAAAAAAACACTCCATCAGAGAGAGTGTCAGACAGAGAGAAAGAGAGAGACAGACAAACATTCCATCAGAAAGAGGAGAAAAGAGAAAGAGACAAACACTCCATCAGAGAGAGAGAAGGGGAGTGAGAGAGAGAAAGGCAGAGAGAGAGACAGAAACACTCCATTAGAGAGAGAAGGAGAAGAGAGAGAGCAGAAGAGAAGAGAGTGAGGTCTTGAAACAGGATCATAAAGTGTATATTAAGACTCTGCTGTTCTAAACCCACAGCACTGCTGAACTCTAACACACAGCTGTAGAAGAGCGTTGCTTTATAATCCCATGCTCTGGTGTGACCCAGAAGAAAATGGGTTCCTTTTTGAACTTGGTTCCTCTTCAGGTTTCCTCCTGACGTTCATCACATGAGGGACGAGTCCACACGTCTCATGAGCCACTCAACATCTCTGTAAAGC
The DNA here is from genome assembly GCF_030014155.1 of Tachysurus vachellii. Classification (NCBI taxonomy): domain Eukaryota; kingdom Metazoa; phylum Chordata; class Actinopteri; order Siluriformes; family Bagridae; genus Tachysurus; species Tachysurus vachellii. The sequence goes on from NC_083475.1 coordinate 21,247,200, forward strand.
TACCGTGTGACCAAACCATCAATTAATAAGCAAATAGCACCGAGCTAAATTTATTTCACACAAACCGAGTGAAAATAAGAACTTCAAAACATTTCAGTGTCCAAAAGAACCACACTAACATTGCTCCATATTTAACTAGTATAAATTAAAATATATAAACAGGTCAGTAACCAAATCAACTTCATATAGCACTGTTTATGTAGCACTTTAAACTCTTTTAAACTACATCACAAACAATCTAAATAAACACCCCAAATATGAAAATTTAAACACATCATAAATAATTTATAGATTTAGTTTATAAATAGTGATTTGAAAAGAAAAAAAAACATTATACTATTTACATTTAATCTGTGTGTGTTTGTAATAGACGAAAAATATAGAATTGGAAAATACCTAAACTTCCTAATCAACATGGTGTTGATCATAAAAATTAAATAAAAACAAACACACAACGCCAAAAGATCTGAGAGCAAATCTAGAGCAGGTTTATATGCGAGAAATCTGTGGGAGAGTAAAGAGTTCCCTGGCAACAGGGAACACAATAAATAGTTTATATGGTGTTCAGCAGTATGTTGTTCTGCTGATTTAATACATTTTAATTTCTCACAGATGACCGGGTTTAATTTCAGCTGACCAGATTGAGCCAAGAGGGATTTTTTTTTCTCTCACCGGTGTGATTACTTGCTTAAACACTGCTCCTTTAATTTGCCTATGAGGCATCATAAGAGGACTATTTATTATTGCACCTCTGTATACTTCAGGTTCAACTTTTAAATAGATCATTTGTAAACAAAATAATTGTTGTTTTGACGCCTCTGTGTGTTTAATGTTACCCAGCATTCACGCTAGCAGGAAACACATCCAGCTTTTAAAGCTCCCTGTTGTTTGATTTACATCTGCTCTGTTTCTGTTTCACACCAGCTACAAATTTAGATCACTTTAGCAAAGCAAGCTAATTATACTAGCTGTGTTTACACTAGAAAGTGTTAGTAGGTACGAGAACGAACAGCCGCTTTGTCTCTTGCTAGTGAGAGCGTAGAACGCTGCAGCATTAAAAAGGTCAGTGAGGTAAATAAACAGCGTGCGTATAAGTTTCTCCCTCAGCTGACGTAAGTAAGGACGACGGACTGAATGGGCTCCCGGCACACGGGGCAAAGCTTGTTGCGCTTTTTAAGCTTCTTGGCACAGGTGTAGCAGGCCATGAGGTGTCCGGTGCGTCCGTGGACGATGCATCCGTTCTTGGGTCTGCTCTGGCAGATGACGCAGGGCTCCAGGCAGGATGTGGGTAGACATGACTCTGTGCTGTTCAAACTGGTGGTGCGCTCCAGCTCAGGGGTTTCCTCCTGGCTGGAGGAGGTGGATGGTAGCGAGTAACAGACAGACGAACCCTGCGAGTCTGAGCAGGAAGTGTTCTGTGAACGCAAGCTCTTGCCGTCAGGGACGTCAATACCTTCGTCCGGCTCGGGGGTCTGAGTAGGAGATTCGGCGCACGGTGCTTTGGCTTCAAGGTCTGTGTTGTCACAGGTGGTGTCGGTTTGCACGTCATCGCGCGTGTCGTTGCTGGGGTTCTCAGACACACAGCTAATCTCTGGAAGCCATCCTGGACGAACCTTCCAGCAGCTTTTGCAGTGGCGTGGGAGCGGAGGGTTCAGGTCTTCACACTCGGCACATTTCCAGTAGTCCTGAATTAGTGCATAAACACAATCATATTTTATCGCACACAAAATTCACACCCAAACACAATATGCACATGAAACTAGTCAAACATTCATTTTAATTTATTTATATTTACAACAGTAAAGTCCCAGTCATTTCTGCTAGATAAAACATTGACAACAAACTATTTATTAATTGCATCTGAAACCTATGTAAATTTGCATATTTATTAAAAAGTGTAAAAAAAAATAAACAAGATTCCTTTAGAAACATTAATAAAGCTGACATTATTATAGCAACACAAATCCTCTGTAACAAAGAAAAAGGACTTCTGATCCAATTACTCGATGGAAAATAATAAAATAATCAATAGCTGCTGCCCTAATCATTACATGATAATGTGAAGTGGGCGTGGCTTAAGACTTGAATCAAATACTATAGGATTAAAGGGGCTACATGTTATAAATGCAGTTTAACAAGAGAAATTAAAAATGATGAATAAAAATCACACCTCCTCAGTGATCTCTGTATCTTCATCAAATGAATCCTCGTCCTCTGCAATGATTGTAACTTCATAGACCTGTTGATAAAAATGTAAGAATTAATAAAAGCCAAAATCAACTTTCTAAATATTCAAAATAAACAAATAACTAAGTAGAAGCCCAGTTCCTGCTTGCACTTACAACCAACGACCACAAGATGGAGCTGTGTGCTTTGTTATCTGTTCCTGACTCAGACTCGTTCTAGAAGCAGGAGTTTATTTACATAAAGCTAAAAGTGGTGATTATTTTAACACATGCATGAGAAGAGTTAAAACCTCGTCCTCTCCAGGTATGGAGTCTTCGTCGTTCTCGCTGTAGGCATCTGAATCTATAGACTCCACTTCAAACTCCACACTGAAGTTATCGGAGTCTGAATCGTCGCTCTCGTCGCTCCCACCACCGAAAGATCTACTTACATCCTGTGGAACAGACAGACAAGTCAGTCAGGAACAGGGTCCAAAATGGAGGAATGCTGTAAAGTGAATGAGTTTTAAATCCACAGTTATTGTGTGCAGGGAAATTAAGAATCCTCGAGGTTGTGAACTAAGGCTGCTCAGTACTGGATAATCGCAGCTATTTAAAAGGTGGGGTCGGAACGAACATTGTTTGAGAAATGCTTCAGAAAACTGAGTCGGGCCGACAAATACAAAACAAACATGTAGCCAATGAGCAGAAAGGGGCGTGTCTTGTCAATATGGGCGGAGAGAGTGTTCAGTGCGCATGTGTGACATTAGCAGAAAGCGGTTTTAACATTGACATGGAGGATAAAACCAAAGAAAGAAAGAGAAGAAAGACTTACGATAAGGTAAGAAGTAGGACGTGTTAATATAGGATCAGCTTTCCAGCGCTGGAGAGAACTGAAGGAGCAGGAAGTTGGTCACATATTCACAGATTGGAGTTTCCTGAGTCAATAACTCCTGAGCTAAACACTGTTACTACACAAATAACACCTCTTTTCTATCGTAGTAATGTAGAGACGCAGCTACAACCGTGTTTTGTGTAGTAACAGTGTTTAGCTCAGGAGTTATTGACTCGGGAAACTCCAATCTGTGAATATGTGACCAACTTTACTTAAGACGCCGAGGCGCTTTTTTCCTTCTCGATAGGTGAGTAACGTTGGTTTTACTTTGTTACACAGAACTAATATATGTCTTTGTCCTTTACATGATTATGCTTGTGTGTCATTTTTGCTTGTTTGTTTATCTACAATCGTATTGTTCTTCCCTTCAGCTATGATAGACACATTTCTTTCCATTAGTCGCCTGGGTTACGCATGTATGTGTGGGCGGAGCTATCGATACAGGGGTGGGACCCATTTGGGTTAGTTTATTTTGCTGATTTCAAAATGTCAACATTGGCTTTCAAACATCAGAGACCCCACCTTTAATTCCAAAATTGGCCATGACTTAAAATTAATAAACACCAGCCAGTTCTTTCACAAGTGGTTTATTTTGCTGCTATAAACAGAAAAAAGTAGAACGTGTCATTGTTTAATCAGTTAAAATTGTAACTACATGTCCTGAAGAGTTTTACACCTTACGTACTGATCAGCGTTGTGTATTCTATAAGCTTATGTAGGATGAGGGTGTGATGAACTAACCGAATTGCTGTGTGATACTGAAGACTCGCTGCTCCCGCTCTCTCTGCGCAGGCCTCCGATCACACACCATGACAGGCTGTCGTCAAACGTCAGGGAGATGCTGTCTGATTTGTGCCTCTTCCGTGGTTCGCCGGATTCCTCCTCAGCGGAGACGTTTGCTGAAAGACGACAAAAAAAAAAAAATTTGATTTATAAGTTTAATTTCCAGGTTAATGATTAATCTGAGCAGCTTGTACATCTGTTATATCTGTCATATCCAGATAACTGCTTGACTGCAAACGCTTGGAGCATCGATCTATTCCTGAGATGTTTTTTCAACTAGTCTGATGAAACAGACCGTCTTTGTCTGAGGGTCTCACAGTTTTCAAAATGTGGACCGGTCCCTGAATAAGAAAGAAAAACAGTCATCTGAGCACATTCTGTACTGCCTCCAGACTTCGGGGATAAAGAGAGCAAGTCATGAGTGCTGCCACATGCTGCCCACACAGTTGTCACACAACAGCAGCAGGCTCATAAGACAACTGAAAACAGGAATGTCCAGAGTCCGGTTTAACAAGTCCGCTCGACTCGCTTGACTTATGTTTCAGTTGTAGACGCTCCTAAACTGCACAGTCAGCATTTTATAGCGTATTTAGGAAACATATCACAACCCCAGGCATGTCAAAAAAAAAAAAAAAGCACACACACACCCATTTGTGCATTTGTATCAGGTGTAGATCTTAATCTGGTTTTGATTTTATTGATTGGACAAAGTGCACTTTCTTAACCCTTCAGAGTTCAACTCATGATCAAAGACAGGCAACAAAGGAGTTTTTGGGTGAACGGAGAAAGTATGGAAGTAAACTTCATTCTTTCGCACAGCGGACTCTGATATTAATAAGGTTGAAATGTCATGACTGATGAACATGTCAACTTTATTGCTCTGCTATTACATTAATATTCCTGCTAACTCCTGAGGATATTGACTTTGACTTGATTCACCTTCAGGACACACACAAGTGCCAGTCCTATGACTGTATCTAATCTGTGTTAGTGCTTTGTGTGTGTGTGTGTGTGTTCACCAGGATCGCTGCTCCGTCGTCTCCTGCGCTGTTGTTGCTGCTGTGGTGTGGAAGTAGATGATAGCGGGTTTGTCTCCTAGGGCACATAAACATCATTTAGAGTCTTACTGTTAAGTTCTAACTTTACGTTCACACTCGTCTAGTTCGACTTCTCCCCACTCCAGGAGTAATCAAGTTACGTGCTCAGCTTTCGAATAGCGTTGGTTTTAAATTAAATTAGCAAACTGAGCTAACTATTCTGACAAGAGACAGCAACAATCTCTGCAACTCCCAGCCATTTAACAAGATAAATATTCTATATTCTATTTTCTAAACTGTTAAAAACTCTATACCAGTATATCTGGATAAAACATTAAAACAGCAGACCTATAGCAATGTGTATATGCAGTACAGCCTATATATTAAAGAGGAAATCTCTTCTCACTCCAAAAGACTATACTCCTTTTAGCAGACAGACAGAATGTGTTCGTTGTATTTATTTACCTCTGGCCCTCGGTCAGATTCGCCTAGAGCTCTACGTTCTCTAAATGTTGACTGAGACTCTATGAACAAATAAAACAGACGGATAAGAAATTAGTAAAACTTTTAGTAAAAACTGGTTTCAGTTTAAACATATAAATATCTTTATAAAGAGGTCAGCAAGAAAAGGTAAATGTTTGTACCTGGAATTTTCACTGCTATGAGATTTTTAGAAATCATTGCAAACAAAGCTCTGGAAAGACAAAGAACTCAAAAATAAAATCCTGTACAGCTTAATAATAACATTCTCTCATCCTGTAAAGATTTATTTGAGAATGTTCTGAATGCAAAATGCCACTTTATAGAAATTTAAAGCAGTAAACTAAAAGACACATGGGTTTGATACTCCGTGAAAAGGTTTCGTTTTCAGATAGAGAAGAAAGAAGAAAAAAAAAATAATAAGAGAAAAAAACCACCACCTGTCACTCTGTCTACCCTGCCCTACATTCCCAGAAGTCACGAGCACTACGGCTGTTTCAGCTGTTCAGCAGCTGCTGATGTTTTTAATGAGATACACACCGTGGTTCTTTGACGGAGAAGCTGGTCACTCCGAGCACAGCACCGAGAGCGTCGTTTCCACAGTGCACAATGTGCTGCTGCTGCTTGTCGTACAACTCTTTGCTCATGATGTACTTGCCCAGGTAGAACATAACCTGAATCACACAGACACGATTTTAATGTTGATAGAGATCCACAGATACGTCATGATTAAAGTGACTACTGTACTGTCAGTGTGCAGGGTATGACACGACAATATCGATAATGTTGTAAATTATGACAGGATGAACATTTCTCAGATATCGCTGCCATTTATTAGAACAGAAAACTTTTTACACCCCGTCTTAATATTTGGTTGTGTGATTGGAATCACCCTCCCTATGAGAACTTATTTATTCTGGTTTACATAAACACCTTAAAATTATTTGTCATGTCTTGTACACTGCACCTTTTACACTGCACATTAATTAATCTTAATATTATACAAATAAAGGAAGTTATTTGACAAAGTCCCAGCCTGAGTTCCTGTTTTGAAAAGGGAAAACCATTTCATGACTGCTCTTAAGCACTAAAAGAACCTTTCCAGATGAAGAGTGAAATGAAATGCCAAAATAAATTCACGAAAGGAAGTTAAACATTCTTCGGTCGTCTACATTAAAGTGAGTCATTAATAGATGTTCCTAAAAATGGGCAAGTCATTTTATTTAGACTTGTATAAATCAACCCATCTACAGTATATGGTTTCCTTCATGTTTCAAACAGGAAAGCAGCAGTGACTAACCTCAGTGACTAACTCATTCTACAAACCCACTATAAGTGACACATACACCATGCATCCGCTAAAAAACTGAGCCAACCAATCAGAATACTTCTTATGCAAAAAAGGTATAGTCAAATCACTCCATTTGAATAGACATTAAAATATCTTCTAAATAATACAATTACACTGCATTATACAGACTGATCAGAATATTTTGTTCCCACGAGCACTAAAAATGCAAAAAGCAAGGCTACATTTCTAACAACAACAAAAGAGAAGTTAAAGATGCAGTCAGTTCTGACTGAACTGGTCTGACGGACAGCAAACGGAAACCTGAGAGCGCTGATTATTTTTAACTTCCAGGACAGACCGTAAAGCTCCGGCTGCATAAAGTGTTTCAATAAACAACAAAAACTACATAACACCTGCCCTCGAAGGGCCGGAAGTAATATACACTACGATTTATTAAAAGGTGCTATGTAAAGTTTATTATATTATTAAATATTATTAGCACTTAATTTATTATTCAAGTTCTAAACTAAAAGATCAGAGCCATGTTAAAAATGTTTTAAACTTGTAAACATAAATAAGGACTAAAGGGTATGAGAACACAGTCTTGTTTAACTCAGGCTTATTTTGTACGTATTAAATAAAATAGTTTCACTTAAAACACTTTACTGCACATGCCATGCATCACAATATTTATGCATAACAAAGAGTCATGTTTATAATGCACTATTACAAAAGTGTGCAAACAAATACGTATTAGTGGAAATGATATATAAACACTAACAGTTTACAACAAGAATATCATATCATCACACAGCACAGAGCTCTACTTATGATTAAATCTTGTGCCAGAGCAGAATTAAACTCAGGTGTAACAAAGTGACAGGTAAACACCATTTTCCCTGCATATGCCACCCTCCTACCTCCTTCATGGTGAAAACGTCCTTATCTGCCCCTGCATCTTTTAACAGGGTTTGTAATTGCACTTTAGGTCTTACCTGCAGAAAATGAAATAGAAATTAATAAAAGTTTGACATCACAGCTCTTAAGATTCAGACAGCTTCCTGGAGGCTAGTTAAACTCACCAACTTTTCATTGTCAATCTTGTTGATCTGTGCGCTGCTCAGACAATTTTCTGTAGTCATGGTGAGTATCTGTGGATTAGGAGAAAAAATAAAAAAAAAATAATAAAACACACAAGAAACAACAAATTCAGAAATGAGTACAGCTTGTTATACAGCACGAAACTCCTGGCACGAAACACAGCACCTTACCTGGATCAAATAAATAATCTGCTATATATATATATAAAATATATACTCTTCATCTGTACATAAAGTGCCTCAGCCTTCTGAGTGAGAAGGTCTGAGTGTGGGACACAGGGATTTAAATGGGCAGAGAGAAAGAGAGAGAGAGAGAGAGGGAGAGAGAGAGAGACATGTCAGGACTAGCATGAAAGAGTCTCCTGATGTGTTTGAAGGCGGAGACTGTAGATTGTAGTGTGGAGTTGAAAGTCTCAACATGTCCAAGCATGACTGTTCAGCTTACCTACTAACCTACTAACTAGTACCCTGAGATAACCATAGCGACCAGGAGTTAAAGTGAAGCATACAGACAGACATGTAGAGATCATTGTGCTGTACAATACAGTGACAGAACGTCATCATGGTGCTGGATGGAGCAGCATGTGGAAGTCTGGTGTTTCAGACGGAGTGTTAAAGTGACCATGATGAAGGGACCAGATCGATAATAATAAGAATAGTTTTGTTTGTTCTGCTTAGCACACTGTTCTGCTTAGCACACTGTACTGCTTAGCACACTGTACTGCTTAGCACACTGTACTGCTTAGCACACTGTTCTGCTTAGCACACTGTTCTGCTTAGCACACTGTTCTGCTTAGCACACTGTTCTGCTTAGCACACTGTTCTGCTTAGCACACTGTTCTGCTTAGCACACTGTTCTGCTTAGCACACTGTTCTGCTTAGCACACTGTTCTGCTTAGCACACTGTTCTGCTTAGCACACTGTTCTGCTTAGCACACTGTTCTGCTTAGCACACTGTTCTGCTTAGCACACTGTTCTGCTTAGCACACTCTTTAGCACACTCTTTAGCACACTGTACTGCTTAGCACACTCTTTAGCACACTGTACTGCTTAGCACACTCTTTAGCACACTGTACTGCTTAGCACACTGTACTGCTTAGCACACTGTACTCTTTAGCACACTGTACTCTTTAGCACACTGTACTCTTTAGCACACTGTACTGCTTAGCACACTGTACTCTTTAGCACACTGTACTGCTTAGCACACTCTTTAGCACACTGTACTGCTTAGCACACTGTACTGCTTAGCACACTGTACTCTTTAGCACACTGTACTCTTTAGCACACTGTACTCTTTAGCACACTGTACTCTTTAGAACACTAGTATGAGCCTCGGTGCCGTTCGGCGTCACACGCTACATGTCCGGACATGTCTCAGTTATAGGGCGGGTTTAAAGCCAACCTCCAGTGTTGAGTAATGAAAACACAGCCATAACAGCTCAAACATTAACACTTCACATAGCCGACAGATACATTACATCATGTGTTTGGGGTTCAGTAAACAAACATTTATCTCATATATTAATGTGCACTTTAATTCACCATAAACTCATTATCACCTTCCAGTAAAACGTTCTGCGTGAAGAATCATACGTTTTATTTACTGTTCTAACGTGTATGATGTCAACAAACGCGACTATAAATAAAGTCCCAATATAATTGTCAATAAAATAAATTGTGGTACAAAGCTTGTTAGCATTAGCATGAGCAGCAGTTATCTCGCTAGCTGCTTATACTTATCACACAAGCATTAACTATAAACTACATTGACTATAAACTCTGAAGCGTGTTAAAGTGTAAATATTAATATTATTATTATTATTATTATTATTATTATTATTATTAACAACAGCAGTCAGTGTTAGAAACTCTCAACATGGCTAACACGTAACAAGCCGGATATGTTCCACAGGAAAGCCCGACAACCTCCACAGGAAAGCCCGAGGCTTTCGGGCCTCCATACGTCAGCGCGTGCTAACTAGCTTAGCTTTTAGCTTAAACGCTAGCGAACATAAAAGCAACAGTTTACAGTTACATTAAACGTCCCAGACACGTCCTCTGACAACACGTATGATTTATAATCGTATTAAAACACGAATTAAGGGTTAGCCGAAAGCTAAACCTTTCCTACCTTTCGCTTTCTTAGCAAACTTCCGCCGCGAGACTGCGCGAGCGCGACCTCTGATGGTGGACGGTTAAAATGTGAATGTTTGAAATCAACTCGCGCGCGCGTGTCGCACGCGCGCTGTCAACAAAGCGCGCGCAAGGTATATACCCTGTTGCATATACGTATATAGTAATAGTAGTTTTTATTAATGTTCCTACTAAAAACATTCAGGTTTCTAAAGCGAAGGTTTTTAAACTGGTTATAACGTATATTCTGATCGAATCGTGTTCAAATCAAATCATCTAAGGGTGTGTTAATTAGAGCTGAAAGGTAATGCAGGGTGTTTATACACTGATTAAAGGCTTTATAGAGATCTGTGAGAGTGTAAATGAAACATCACTTATTATAGGGTTTACCCCTAAAAAAATGTCCTTCATCATGCATCGATTGGCCATAAAGCTGCACTTTAGGTCTGTTGACTGAAGCCCAAGTGACACTTTAATCACCACCTCATGGACCACCGCTGAGAAGATATTTACTGCATGTAGGTTTACGGACATGTAAGTGCGTGTGGTGCAGGTACGAGCTATGGGACTGTAGAGCCCGGGTCAAGACAACACTATTGTCGAGTACAAGACACCAGGACTAGTGAAAATGAGTGTTAATGGTGTCAAGGCCAAGACAAGGTGGGGTCACATTTCCAAATCCTTTCCCACTACATGTCTCTACTGCAACCGTTCGGCTTTATTCGTCCATTGAGACAGTGATTAGCTCAATGTTTTACAGGAAAAAAAAACAATGTCAAACACATACAATATTTTTACAAACTCTTGGCTAAGACTAGGCACATATGTCCATATGTCTGAGACAAGTCCAAGGACACATTCAAATATATCTGAGAGTTGATACAGCAGAGTCAAAGTCAGTAGAGAGTCAAAATATAATAATAATATTATAATTAGGGGGCACGGTGGCTTAGTTAGCCTGTTCGCCTCACACCTCCAGGGTTGGGGGTTCGATTCCCGCCTCCGCCTTGTGTGTGGTGTTTGCGTGTTCTCCCCGTGCCTCGGGGGTTTCCTCCGGGTACTCCGGTTTCCTCCCCCGGTCCAAAGACATGCATGGTAGGTTGATTGGCATCTCTGGAAAATAGTCCGTAGTGTGTGAGTGAATGAGAGTGTGTGTGTGTGCCCTGCGATGGGTTGGCACTCCGTCCAGGGTGTATCCTGCCTTGATGCCCGATGACGCCTGAGATAGGCACAGGCTCCCCGTGACCCGAGGTAGTTCGGATAAGCGGTAGAAGATGAATGAATGAATATTATAATATTTACTGAGATTGTCTCTGCAAACCTGACCAGCATAAAGCGTTTAATGAGGATGAATAAATGACTCACAAAGCTCTTTCTAGATTCTATTTTATTTGATTTAGTCTGTATTCAACTGACAGATCGTTTAACTTTCTAAAAATACACGCTCGACAAAAATGTTGTAAGAAAACGCACGTCTGCCGATAAGAATAAGAACGATGAGTTTACAACGTCTAAGGTATCTCATGATGAGAAATAAATCCCCAGATGTTCTGGACTCTACAGTATTCACAGCATTCAGTAGTTTTCAGGTTGTCATTGTTGTGTAAACTACACACCCTGGTGGTCACATGAAAAGACTACTCTGTTGTTGAAAGTACAGACTCTCAGCTTTGTGTAGAAGTCCATGGAACGGTATAAACAATCCTCAGGGAAACTGAGTCATCTAAACACAAGGCTGATTGCGTTGTGTAATCCAGCTCATTGACGTGAGGCACGTGAGCAGCTCATTACTGCCATGTCCTGTCCTGAAAAGTCTACTAATGACTCAGAGTTTATTTTAGAACAACATGTTCCTTTAAACTCAACATGTTCAGACTTGCAGTAATGAAATGACTAAAATTCCTAGACGATTAAAGATGTTGGAAAAAACCCCTTTGTGTCCGGATTAAGGACCGAACTCCAGTTTTGAGCTCTACTGCAGAACTGTGTGGAATATTTCTAGATTTATTTCGACACACGCACTTATATTTATATACTTTATATAATTTCTGCTCTATTTAACAGATTTGAAAGGTACAAAAAAATATGTAGAAATGTGTTTTAAATACATGAATTTCTGCTCCTTTATGATGAGGTTTGGTTTAATATTTACAGTATGATGAATAGCGGAGTCACTGTGACACACTGAAGTCCATGACTTCCTTTAACGACGTGTCCCAACATGTTCTAATCCTCATAAACTACAGTAACTTACCAACAATCACAGTGCTTTATTTATTAGTAAAAATGACATGAACAAATAGACAAATTGAGTTCCTGAAACAAATTAGTTCCTGTTTATCACTTACATATTTCTTCTCTCTCTCTTTTTCTCTCTCTCTCTTTGTCTCCATCTCTCTCTCTCTCTCTCTCTCTCTCTCTCTCTCTCTCTCTCTCTCTCTCTCTTTTTGTCTTTCTTCCTCTCTCCCTCTCTTTTTGTCTGTATCTCTTCCTCTCTCTCTCTCTCTCTTTTTGTCTTTCTTTCTCTCTCTCTCTCTCTCTCTCTCTCTTTTTGTCTTTCTTCCTCTCTCTCTCTCTCTCTCTCTCTCTCTCTCTCTCTCTCTCATACATGTCCTGCACCACTCTGACATACTTCTCTGCTACTCCTGACTTCCTCATACAGTACCACAGCTCTTCTCTTGGCACCCTGTCATACGCTTACTTAGTACTTATTAGTCAGTACTCAGGAGTCAGTATTTAGTACTCAGTAGTCATTATTCAGTATTTAGTACTCAGTACTTAGTACTCAGTACTTATTAGTCAGTATTTTATACTCAGTATTTAGTACTTAGTATTTAGTACCCAGTAGTCAGTACTCAGTATTTAGTACTCATTAGTCAGTACTCAGTATTCAGTACTCAGTATTTAGTACTTAGTATTTAGTACCCAGTAGTCAGTATTTAGTACTCATTAGTCAGTACTCAGTATTTAGTACTTAGTACCCAGTAGTCAGTACTCAGTATTTAGTACTCATTAGTCAGTACTCAGTATTTAGTACTTAGTATTTAGTACCCAGTAGTCAGTACTCAGGCACGTGTCAGTGTGGGTTTCTTCTTCCAGTCATGTCTGGGCATCTTCATCACACAGGTTTACTCTTTGATGGTGTTTTTGTGTCCGGTGTTAAAGCATTTATTGCTGCTACAGTGATGATTTTGCTGTTTTATCTCCGCTCCTGTCTTTTATATGATATTATTCCCCACCTCTCGATTATTGCAGGCTGTTTGTAAAGATATGTGTTCAGGTGAGACTTCATGTGTCAGTGTGAAATCTCTCAGACTCTCAGACAGGATTAAGCTCGGCTTCTCTCGTCTCTGTACCGTACACTGGTCTCGGCGAGCTTATGCTCAGACCGGTTAAATGACGTAAAGAGCAAGCACAATCTGGGCTAAAGTTCACAGCCCACTTGGCAGGAAACAGCGAATTCCTGCAGGAGAGCAGACGCAGCTGAGGGACTTCAGACGAAGCGGTGATGAAACAGACGTCTGTCTCGATCACAACACATCAATCCAGTGCAGTGTTTTAAACTCTGGCTTTTTCTTATATTTAACTCATGACTGAAAACATACTACAATATATAATACTGTGTGTGTGTGTGTGTGTGCATAAACACACAAGTGTTAATGTGAAATTAGATTAGAGTCAACAAAATCCAAACAAAATTCAACACAAAATGTACCTAAGAAAGAAAGAAAGAAAGAAAGAAAGAAAGAAGGTGGATGAGGGGGAGGGAGGAGAGAAGGTAAATGAAATAAGAATAAATCAGGAACAACTCAGAAAGAAAGGAAGAAAAAAGAAAGAAAGAAAATAAGAAAAAGAAAGAAAGAAAGAAAGAAAGAAAGAAAGAAAGAAAGAAAGAAAGAAAGAAAGAAAGAAAGGGATTTATTGAGCAGTCAGTTGAAGTGTAAACGCTGCTGTTTCAGTAAACCACAAAAAATAACCGAAGTCTGAAAGAGAGAACAAAAGAAATAAAAAAGAAACACAAGCTGAATGAGTCATTAAGAAAATGTATTAAGAAGGAAATGAAGAAAGAAAGAAAGAAAGAAAGAAAGAAAGAAAGAAAGAAAGAAAGAAAGAAAGAAAGAAAAAGAAAGAAAGAAAGAAAGAAAGAAAGAAAGGAAAGATGGATTTATCTAGCAGCTGAAGCATGAACACTGCTGAACGTTCATCTGAAGCTATAACACTGTGGGTAAAAACTGAGCAGTGCTGATTTTCAGTACTTTATTAATTCTGAATAAAACACTGAATGGTGTAAAAACAGTTCATTTGAGTTTCATTTGAATGTGTTCTGAGGCTGACGGTGTTGAGTCTCTGCTCCGGCGTGTGACGTGTACAGTGTTGTGTGGCGTCAGTGAGTCTGTGCTCCAGCGAGCGTCCCTCAGAGCCGTGCTGCACTCTGTGTGTGTGTGTGTGTGTGTGTGTGTGTGTTCAGGGTCTCTGAGCGAGCCGGCCCTTCCCCTCCTCCTGCTCGCTCAGTTTGAAGTGTGTGTAGCTCAGGATGCCGCCGAGCGTACAGGCGATGCCCAGACCCTGGTGCAGAGACAGCGGCTCCTGGAACAGCACGTAACCTCCGAGCAGCGTGATGCAGAACTTAAAGTGACCAAACATGTTGTAGCTGTGAGGCCCAGGGGTTAAAGGTCAACAACACACACTTAAAATCAGATAAAAGAGGAATGAACGAAAATTACATTTTAAGCTGACAGGAAAAAAAAAAAAACACCAAAAGAAAACTCAGTATGGGAAAAAAGGAAAAAGAAAAGAGGGGAAATAAAAATTTTAAAGAGAAAAATAAAGGGTTAAAAAAAATCAGAAAAAAGTTAGATAAGAAAGATAAGAAAAGGGGAAAACAAAATAAAAGACATAACAACGAGAAAAGAAAATGGAAAAAAAAAAGAAAAAAAAAGAACGAAAGTAGATAAAAACAAGAAAAGGAAAAAAAAAGAAAAGGGAAAATAATATTAAAATAAAAAAAGCAGAGACATGGAAGGAAAAAAAACAAAGAATAAAACAAAGAGGAATAAATAATAAAGAAAGAAAAGAGAGAAAAATGTAAGGAAAGTGTAGAATAAAGAAAAGAGAACAAGAAGGAAAGAAAGTGATAAACAAGTGAAGAAAGGTGTAAAAAAAAAAAAAAATTAAAGGAATGAGAGGAAAATAAGAGGAAGGAATAAAGAAATAATAAAGAAGGGGAATAAGAGAGAAATAAAGAAAGACAGACAAAAATTTAAAAAATGGATAGAATAGATCAGAGGAAAGAAAGAAGCAACCAAGAATTCCAGAGGAAGTGAAAGAATAAAATTCGTCACACAGAGCTCATGTTCAAGTCACAGCGCCACCTAGTGCTGAAGCTCAGACTCTACACACGTGACTCAGAGAGAAAGGATACGTGACGGGAGACGTGTTCCCAATGATCCAGTAGATGGACATATTCACCAGGAAGGCAATAATTCCGGACAGGAACACCATCGCCTGCAAATAATAAATAAATAAATAACATAATAAAAATACAAATAATAAGAAGAAAAAAGCTCATGTTTGTTATATAAGAAAACTCACTCTATGATAATCAGTAAGATGGAATTTCTGGTTATTTCTCATTTCTTTATAAATGCCGTGACGCTGTACGTGTTCCAACAACCACGCCACAGTAAAAGTCACAGAACATCAGACTTTTATCTTCGTTCTGATGTTTGATCTGAACATTAACTGAAGTTCTTGAAGTTCTATATCTGAGGATTTTACACACTGCAACCTGATTGGCTGATAGACAACTGCATGAACGAGTACAGGTGTTCCTAATAAAGTGGACAGGTGGCCTGTGCGGGCGAGACGCGAGGGTCTTACAGGAAGGAGTTTAGAGATCCTTGTGGACTTTGGAGATGATTAAATGTTTTGGATTGTTCACCTCCATAAAGTGGAGACAAGTCTTTTCTCTCCCTCTGTTAACAATAACAAACATTTCTGTTTCATCATTTTATTATCTGCAGGAGAGGAAGACATGCCTGGGACCTGACGTCCTTTAAGTAGTCAGATAAGGAGCAGAGAGACCTTTGAGCTGTTGGGTTTGTGTGCTGGTGGAACATTAAATAGTGTCGGGCTCAGGATCGAACCCTGAGTGACTCCACAGGACAAAAGGACACAGTTAGATAAGTAATGATGAAGAGCGTCCACACCAGAGCACACGGGCTGGTAGCCCAGGAGTCACTACACGCTTCATTACATGTACTACAGAAATTACATGTACTACAGGTTCGCCAGATCTTTAGAGATAAATTCATTCATTCATTCATTCATTAATTCTCCCAAAGACTTTTTGACTGAATTAAAAAAAAGTCTGAATTTGGGACGTTCAGAAAACTCTGAGACGAAGCCCACAGTCGTCTAACCTCGAAGGTTTCGAAGGAGCTAGTGTGTGTTAGTGTGAGTGTGTGTTAGTGCAAGTGTGTTAGTGCGAGTGTGTGTGTTAGTGTAGGTGTGTTAGTGTGAGTGTGTTAGTGTGAGTGTGTGTGTGTGTTAGTGTGAGTCTGTGTGTTAGTGCGAGTGTGTTAGTGTGAGTGTGTTAGTTGAGTGTGTCTGTGTGTTAGTGTGAGTGTGTTAGTGTGAGTGTGTGTTAGTGTGAGTGTGTGTGTTAGTGTGAGTCTGTGTGTGTTAGTGCGAGTGTGTTAGTGTGAGTGTGTTAGTTGAGTGTGTCTGTGTGTTAGTGTGAGTGTGTTAGTGTGAGTGCGAGTGTGTGTTAGTGCGAGTGTGTGTGTGTTAGTGTGAATTTGTTAGTGTGAACGTGTTAGTGCGAGTGTGTTAATGTGTGTGTGTGTTAATGTGTGTGTTAATGCGAGTGTGTTAGTGTCAGTGTGTGTGTTAGTGTGAGTGTGTGTGTTAGTGTGTGTTTGTGTGAATGTGTTCCAGGTGTTAAAGACAGAAAACGTCTCACATCACACTTTAACACAAACCTGTCAGAAATCTTTAATCTTTATTAATCAGCATCCTCCTGAATTCAGATTATTAACAAACAACATTTTCTTTTCTTTTAATTGAATTTCTGTAGAGCTTCAAAATAAAATTACTGTAGAGCTTCTGTTAGTCTGAAATTGTGTAGTTTTATCTCACACGATGAGGAATTAGTTACACACGCACACACGCAGACACACACACATGCATGCACACACGCAGACACACACACACACAAACCACCTGAACAAAACTGCCCTTTGTGAAACTTTCTAGCACACACTGTAAAAAAAGAGAGAGAGAGTGTATTTGTGTGTGTGTGTGTGTGTGTGTGTGTGTGTGTGTGTGTGTGTAGGAAATTCCTGTGGCTCTGTGGGAGAGGTGTGTCTGACTAATGAAACAGAAGCTTCTCTCTCTCACACACACACACACACTCACACACACTCACCAGGGCCTGTGGAGACCAGGGGCCGAAGATGCCCCCCTCTCCGGTGAGGGGCTCGAAGAAGGGGACGATTGTGAGGAGGAAAGCGGAGGACATGGGGGCCTGGTAATACAACAACTGCATGGAGTTCACCTGCAGCTCATGCTGCTTCGCTCCAACCCACTGTAACACACACACACACACACACACACACACACACACACACACACACACACACACACACGCACACACACAAACACCAAAATGTCAGATTAATGATCATCTCCATCTCTTATATTTTTTAAACATCTCTTACTGATTTATTGTGACAGAAAGTTACATTCTATAAGATTAAAAAACTTTTACAAAATAAATAATGTTGGGCTTTTAATCCATTTATAAACAACTTCCTGTCTTCTGGCACTGGAGACTCCTTCCTTAAACATTAAATAGCACGCCGACGTGTTTACTTGTTTATTTCGTTTGCTGTACGAGTCCCTGTGAACAAGCTGTTGCTATAGAAACGATAACATATTAGAACGAGCACCGTGCACTGATTGATAGAAAATGAATTAACATCGTCTGACCAATCAGAATCCAGTCTTCAGCAGCGCTTTGATGTGTCATAAATAATAGGAAAGCTTTCAAAATCAGTAAACACGATGTCAGTAAAGACATAAACCTAAACCTTACTGCAATGCACTGCTGGCAGGTCTACCTATGAACGCAATCCGTCCTCTGCAAATGATCCAAAATGCAGCTGCACGGCTTGTTTTCAACCTGCCAAAGTTCTCGCATACCGCCCCGCTGCTGCGATCCCTCCACTGGCTTCCTGTAGCTGCACGCATCAGATTCAAAACACTGATGCTGGCCTACAAAGCCAAAAATGCACCAGCTCCCTCTTACCTCAAAGCCCTCATCACTCCTCACACTGCACCCCGCACCCTCCGATCTACAGCACTGCTCGACTGGTTCCACCATCTCTCAGGGTAAGAGGCAAGTATACTACAAGACTCTTCTCTGTTCTGGCACAAAGGTGGTGGAACGAACTTCCCCTAGAGGTCCGGACAGCTGTCACTGGCTATTTTCAAGCGGTGGTTGAAGACCTACTTATTCAGGAAACACTTCAACTAGCACTTCTTTCATTATCTTTTGCATTTAAAAAAAAAAAAAAACACACCTTTGACACTTTCATTGTAACTCTGAACAAATGTTTTAAACTCATGGTATCTTAAGTATGTAACTTAGTGATCCAGCATTAATGTATTCAATGTTAGAGATTTAAGCACTTATGTACGTCGCTCTGGATAAGGGCGTCTGCCAAATGCTGTAAATGTAAATGTAAATGTAAATGTAAATCTCGTTCACGTGGACGAGAAGCTCTGAATCTCTCCAGGATTTTAGAAGAAACTTCTTACCACTTGGTACAGAGAGGTGACCAGGACCCCCAGCGTGGCGAAGACGATCCCCAACAAGTTAAACTTCACATCGTAGTAGGAGTTCAGGATCACGCCTAACGTGATCGGCACCTTTAAAATAAAACACTTGTTTCATCATCAACACAAAAAAGCAACTCATTCGATCGATTAATCATTTTTTTAAAGACTGCATTAACAAGTGTGTGTTGTATTTTCTAAAAATCCCACTGAGTAAGTGTGTGATGAGTGATGTGTGTGTGATGCTTGATGTGAGTGTGATGTGTGATGCGTGAGTGTGATGCGTGATGTGTGAGTGTGATGTATGATGTGTGATGCGTGAGTCTGATGCGCGAGTGTGATGCATGATGCATGATGTGTGTGTGATGCGTGATGTGTGTGTGATGCATGATGTGTGATGTGTGTGTGATGCGTGTGTGATATGTGATACGTGTGTGATATGTGATGCGTGATGTGTGTGTGATGCATGATGTGTGATATGTGATGCGTGAGTGTGATGCATGATGCGTGATGCGTGTGTGATGCGTGTGTGATGCGTGTGTGATGTGTGATGCTAAACCGGACACCACAGACATCCCTTAACGTTAGCTACATTAGCTTTGGGGATCGAGAATAAAACTAAAGAAGTGAGTGTAAAAGCATGAACGTGTCTCAGCAGAGTGAACATACTGCATATGAGAGAGGACACGAGCTTCACTTCATTCCTCAACAAACTTTTCCTTTCGTTGGATGTGGCATGTTATGACATGGTGCCGTGTTGTGACGTCACGCGACCTGCCGTGTTGTGACGTCACGCGACGTGGCGACTCACCAGCGTGAGTTTGATGTTGGTGGAGAAGCTCTTCCTGTAGTAGGTGGTCTGGATGAGGATGATGACCGGGGTGGTCATGGCTTTGGCCAGCTGGTACGTCCCGATGGTGTTGTTCTGCAGAGACAAGTTGGTCAGAGCCACGAAGCCGCAGAAGCTCAGCGCCAGGAGCAGGATGCTGGAAGCTCGCAGACTCTTCGGGGAGAAAATGTCCATCTTCTGGCACACGAAGAGCCCCAGCCATGTGACCACGAAGTGCACCAGAGTCAGGGTCATGTTGGGGAAGCCGTAATGCACGTAGATCCATTTGTTGATGAAGACGATGCATATGGAGGAGAGCAGGTTGACCATCAGCCCTGACACGATCCTGCTGTTAGACAACAGCTTCCACACAACCGGAGACATCCTGCAGGTGTGTGAAGGTCTACTCAAGCTTCCCGAACTCACCGAGGACTCACTGAGCCGAAACAACACACATGTCTACACGGAATGGAGCTCATTCACTGCTCCAACCTTTCTCACGCCGCTTCTGCTCCTCCTGGACGCCTGTCTGTGACGTCACTGTAACGCGACGCCGAGTAAACAAGGGCTGTGTGCCAATCCACACGAAGTGAACTACAACAAACTAGCAAACCTGGGGCACTAAATAAAGTGATTATTCACTAAATAAAGTGATTACACACTAAATAAAGTGATTATACACTAAATAACGTGATTATACACTAAATAAAGTGATTATTTACTAAATAAAGTGATTATACACTAAATAAGGTGATTATACACTAAATAACGTGATTATACACTCAATAACGTGATTATACACTAAATAAGGTGATTATACACTAAATAACGTGATTATACACTAAATAAAGTGATTATACACTAAATAAAGTGATTATACACTAAATAACGTGATTATACACTAAATAATGTGATTATACACTAAATAAAGTGATTATTCACTAAATAAAGTGATTATTCACTAAATAACGTGATTATACACTAAATAATGTGATTATACACTAAATAAAGTGATTATTCACTAAATAAAGTGATTATACACTAAATAACGTGATTATACACTAAATAAAGTGATTATACACTAAATAACGTGATTATACACTAAATAAAGTGATTATACACTAAATAAGGTGATTATACACTAAATAACGTGATTATACACTAAATAACGTGATTATACACTAAATAACGTGATTATACACTAAATAAAGTGATTATTCACTAAATAAAGTGATTATACACTAAATAACGTGATTATACACTAAATAACGTGATTATACACTAAATAAAGTGATTATTCACTAAATAAAGTGATTATACACTAAATAACGTGATTATACACTAAATAAAGTGATTATTCACTAAATAAAGTGATTATACACTAAATAAAGTGATTATACACTAAATAACGTGATTATACACTAAATAAAGTGATTATACACTAAATAAGGTGATTATACACTAAATAACGTGATTATACACTAAATAAAGTGATTATTCACTAAATAAAGTGATTATACACTAAATAACGTGATTATACACTAAATAATGTGATTATACACTAAATAAAGTGATTATTCACTAAATAAAGTGATTATTCACTAAATAACGTGATTATACACTAAATAATGTGATTATACACTAAATAAAGTGATTATTCACTAAATAAAGTGATTATACACTAAATAACGTGATTATACACTAAATAAAGTGATTATACACTAAATAACGTGATTATACACTAAATAAAGTGATTATACACTAAATAACGTGATTATACACTAAATAACGTGATTATACACTAAATAAAGTGATTATTCACTAAATAAAGTGATTATACACTAAATAACGTGATTATACACTAAATAACGTGATTATACACTAAATAAAGTGATTATTCACTAAATAAAGTGATTATACACTAAATAACGTGATTATACACTAAATAAAGTGATTATTCACTAAATAAAGTGATTATACACTAAATAAAGTGATTATACACTAAATAACGTGATTATACACTAAATAAAGTGATTATACACTAAATAACGTGATTATACACTAAATAACGTGATTATACACTAAATAAAGTGATTATACACTAAATAAAGTGATTATACACTAAATAAAGTGATTAATCACTAAATAACGTGATTATACACTAAATAACGTGATTATTATAAACTTTTATTATTACACTTTTATTATTTTATTATAAATAAAGTGATTATACACTAAATAATGTGATTATACACTAAATAAAGTGATTATTCACTAAATAACGTGATTATACACTAAATAACGTGATTATACACTAAAGTGATTATACACTAAATAAAGTGATTATACACTAAATAACGTGATTATTATAAACTTTTATTATTATACTTTTATTATTTTATTAGAAATAAAGTGATTATACACTAAATAACGTGATTATACACTAAATAAAGTGATTATACACTAATTAACGTGATTATACACTAAATAAAGTGATTATACACTAAATAACGTGATTATACACTAAATAAAGTGATTATTCACTAAATAAAGTGATTATACACTAAATAAAGTGATTATACACTAAATAACGTGATTATACACTAAATAAAGTGATTATACACTAAATAAAGTGATTATACACTAAATAACGTGGTTATACACTAAATAACGTGATTATACACTAAATAAAGTGATTATACACTAAATAACGTGGTTATACACTAAATAACGTGATTATACACTAAATAACGTGATTATACACTCAATAACGTGATTATACACTAAATAAAGTGATTATACACTAAATAACGTGATTATACACGGTGATTATACAGTGTATACGGTGAAATAAAGTGATTATTACGGTGGCAGAAAAGTGAATACACATTAACAAATCCTAAAACAAACTAACAAATTAACTTTGCTTTTTCGCGCATGTGTTCTAGTCTTTCAAAAGTGCGTCATTAGCTGTCTGCTTTATTTGAACAGAGAAGCACATAGTCAGTCAGAGCTGGAGGCATTTATCTATAACATTAAGGAAAGAAAGGTGAAAGAAAGGTGGAGAAAGTGATAAAGACACTGATGGAGGCAGAGTGTTAGATCCATGTAAGAAATGATAAACTGAATATTTTCTAGTCATCTTACAGCCGAAAACACTTATTAGTTATTACTAATAATAATTACTTATTTAATAGACATGGTATTTTATTGAAGAGCATAACTAACCCCAAAAGTGCCCCTGTGACAACAAGCTTGGACCCCCTTGTGGCCCCCCTAAATGCGGAGTGTGAAATAATTTTTACAAAACTGTTTTTTTGCGATCATTGTTTTTTACATTCGTTATTAGACAGTGGCAACGCGGAACAGAAATGTAACCCATGCAGGTTTTTTCTACTCATAAGTTGGTGGAAGTTTTGTGCAAATATTATAGATAAAGACTTCAAGCAAAGAAGGAAATATAGAGGTTAGTAAAGTATCAAGCACACCCTGGGCATGCCAGGTACATTCAGTAAAGGCAGTGATAGAGAATTTGCCTGCCATCATTGAGTGCCTGTCAAACATTATGTAATGAGGAGTCATAAGGCTGAGGATCCATGTGCAGCTGTTTTATTAAATCCACACTCAGAATCAGACAGGCAGGGTCAAAGCCAGGTAAACACTATATCAGAGGGCAGACAGGAATCAGAAACGGCAAAACAGGCAGTAGGTTGGGGCAGGCAGCAAACAATCAGAGAAAAAAAAATACAGACACAGAATCGAAACCAAACTAGGACTACACGGGAAACGCTCAGAATGATTGCCGAAACAAATCGAGACTTCGCACTGGGGTAGAGTTCAAGTTCATCTTAAATAGGAAGTGGTTAATGAGGAGCCGAAGGATTCTGGGGGGTGTAGTCCGGAAGGGCTTTAGTATTCCGGAGATGCTACTCTTCACTGGTGTTCAGGAGGTGTGTGCAGCGCGCCGCCCGTGACAGAGCCCCCCCTACGAGTGGCTCCCAACGCGAGGACACTCGAGAACGGGAAGCTGGCTTGTCAGGATGTCACTGATGAAACTCCGCTGTAAGTGATGAGTCCAGGATATCCCCCGCTTTCTCCCATGAGCGTTCCTCCGGGCCGTATCCCTCCCAGTCCACCAGATACTCCAGATACTCAATTATCAGTGGCGGTGGTTGGACAGGAGTTAGGCTGGTGGCAGGTTTTACGAGGGAGTTTTGGGCATACTCCGTCCACATCAGGTATCTGCTCCATTCGTTCTGGTTGTTTTGGCAATACGAACGGAGGAAGTGGATGACTTCCTGATTCAGACGTTCTGATGTTGACGTTTAGTCGCTCGAAGAAGGCCGTCCAGACCCGTGATGTGAACTGGGGGCCTCTGTCAGATACGATGTCTTTGGGCAGGCCGTAAAAGCGGAAAACATAATTACATAGAGCTTCAGCTGCCTCAAAGGCCATGGGGAGCTTGGGTAGAGGGATCAGGCGGCAGGCCTTGGAGAACCAGTCAATGACGGTTAGGATGACTGTGTAGTTATTTGATCGAGGCAGGTCGGTAATAAAATATAGGGCGATGTGAGACCATGGTCGCTGTGGAACAGGTACAGGCTGTAACAAACCCGCAGGGCATTGATGGGAGGCTTTAGAGGTGTTGCACACCGCACAGCTTTGGATGAATTCCCATGCGTCCCTGGGTAGTGATGGCCACCAGAACTGATTTTTTTGATCTGTCTCTCGGTGCACGCGTGACAGGGCATCGGCTTTGGTGTTCTTACTTCCGGGTCTGTAGGTTACCTTGAAGTTAAAACGGGTGAAGAACATGGCCCACTGTGCCTGACGTGGGTTCATGCGTTTCGCAGCGCGCAGGTATTTGAGGTTGCGGTGGTCAGTGAAAACGACGAATGGATGCTGCGCGCCCTCCAGCCAGTGTCCCCATTCCTTGAACGCCACTTTTATGGCCAACAGTTCGCGGTCTCCCACGTCATAGTTGCGCTCCGTAGGTGACAGCTTGCAGGAGAAATATGCGCACAGAAACATCTTACTGGCTGGACCCTGGCGTTGTGACAGGACGGCCCCGATTCCTGTGCTGGAGGTGTCCACTTCCACTATGAATGGCCGATTCGGGTCTGGATGATGCAGGATGGGCGCTGAGGTAAAGCTTTCTTTCAGGTGCCGGAACGCGGCGTCTGCCTCCGGGGACCAGGTGAGACGGGCCGGTGCTTTCTTAGCCATAGAGGTGAGGGGCGCCGCGATGGTGCTGAATCCGCTGATGAAATGGCGGTAAAAATTGGCGAATCCTACAAAGCGTTGCAGCTCTTTGATGGTTAGTGGTCGAGGCCACTGTAGCACCACCTGTACCTTTGTGTCGTCCATGGCGACCCCCTTGGCCGAAATGACGTAGCCCAGGAAGGTTGTTGAGGTCTGGTGAAACTCACACTTTTCTACCTTGGCGTATAGACGGTGCTGAATTAGGCGCTGCAATACCGCCCTCACGTGTTGGACGTGCTCCGGCAGGTTCTCGGGAATAAATGAGGATGTTGTCGATGTAGATGATTACCCAGCGGTCTAGCATGGCGCAGAATACGTTCTGGAAGACCGAAGGACTGGAAGACCGCTGGACTATTAGAAAGGCCGAATGGCATTCATAGTGGCCAGACTGGGTTGAAAAGGCAGTTTTCCACTCATCTCCCTCTCGGATGCGGATAAGATTATAGGCGCAGCGGAGATCGAGTTTGGTGAAATACCACGCCCGGCGGAGTTGTTCCAAGGCTGACAGCACGAGCGGAAGGGGATATCAAAACTTGACCGTGATATCGTTTAGGGCTCGGTAGTCGATGCACGGTCGGAGCCCCCCGTCTTTCTTCTTTACGAAAAAGAACCCTGAAGATGCTGGGGATATGGAGGGCCGGACGAACCCCTTTTTCAACTCCTCCTCGATGTACGCGTTCATGGCCGCTGACTCCGGCTGTGAGAGGGGGAAGATTCGTCCTCTAGGTGGTGTGGCCCCTGGCAGGAGTTTGATGGCACAGTCGCAGGGGCGGTGTGGTGGTAGTTCAGTAGCCTTGGTTTTGCTGAACGCCTCTGCGAGGTGCTGGTACTCGGTCAGGAGTTCGGGGGTGTCGGAGGCGGAAGGCGTGGCGTTTGTGGTGTTGAGTTGGAGCGGCCCCTCCGTAGGCCGGTGGTGTTGGGTACACGCGCTGCCCTAATTCAAGATTTGCAGTTCAGTCCAGGAGATGACTGGGTTATGGAGTTTGAGCCAGGGCAAATGCGTTCCTGATGGTGGTCCCCCACTAGTAGGCTGAGGTCCTTGGTGACGTGTGTGATGCTTCCTTTAGAAGGGCTTTAGTATTCCGGAGGTGCTTCTCTTCGCTGGTGTTCAGGAGGTGCGTGCGGCACGCTGCCCGTGACACATTAACACTCCTATTGCTGTAGGACTTAAAACAAAGCTCTGCAAGTTCTCTTCTGTGTACATACTGTTAATGTTTCATGACCTACTGTCAGTAACAGCAGGCTTTCACAAATACCTACAGAAGGAAACAATTGACTTGGCCCAGGCAGTTGCACACAAAGATGCAGTATGTGATTCTCTTAAAGAGAAAAGAAGTGATGCCACCGATGCAGATTTGCATGTTAGAACAAAGCCAGGTGCAGTGCTAATCAGATTTAAGTGGAAGGGCAGGCCTCTGGTCACAGGAAAAGAAAAATGAAACAAATGGATGACTTTGTATTCCAATCATCTTCTGGATCAGGGAGGGAGGACAGTGTTAGTGATTTAGAGCAGCTAGAAAGGAAACTGTTGTTTCCTTGCCTTGATAGAATGATTGCTGAACTAGAGTTTTTCAATATTAATGTTGAGATGATCCAAGGTATTCAAGTCAAGTCAAGAAGCTTTTATTGTCATTTCAACCATATATAGCTGTTGCAGTACACAGTGAAATGAGACGACGTTTCTCCAGGATCATGCTGCTACATAAAACAAAGACAGAGATAAGGACTTAGTAAGTTAATCCCAGCCATATAAAGTGCAACTGTGCAACCTGTACACAGTGCAGGACAAGACAAACAAGACAGACAAGACAGTGCAGGACAAAAGAGAGTGCAGACAAAAAAGTTACAAGACAATACACAAAATTCAAAAAAGACAATACACAAAATACAAAAAAGACAGTACACAAAAAGACAGTAAACAGAAATAGTGCCGACCGACCAGTGTAAATACTGTATGTAAATACTGTAAGTTCAGACAATATTGCGTGCAGTAATCCTAGAATGAACACAGTTTCTTAGCAGCAGGTCCCTGAGATAATGTATAGGATTGTGCAAAAACAGCAAACGACTGAAATATTGTACAGTGTGTGCAAAACAATGGAAATAATTAGACAGTGTGTGCAAAGAGCAAAAAATTTAAAAAAAGTGTGCAAACCAGCATGTAAACAGTTTGTAAACAGTAAGCATGTAAACCGTTTGATGGATGTATATTAGAAGTGTGTGTATTTGGTGTAGGTCTGTGCAGTCCATACAGATGATGTGCGTGTGTATGTTGTGCTCAGTACAGTTCAGTTCATTTATTAAGGAGTCTGATGGCTTGTGGGAAGAAACTGTTACACAGTCTGGTCGTGAGGGCCCGAATGCTTTGGCACCTTTTTCCAGACGGCAGGAGGGTGAAGAGTGTTTGTGAGGGGTGTTTGGGGTGAAGAGTGTGTGAGGGGTGTTTGGGGTCATCCACAATGCTGTTAGCTTTGCAGATACAGCGTGTGGTGTAAGTACTAAATAACGTAATTATACACTAAATAACGTGATTATTAGTAATTAGTATTGAGTGTATTAATGTTATTAATGTTATAAACGTTATTAATGTGTTATAAACGTTATTAATGTGTTATAAACCGTTATTAATGTGTTATAAACGTTATTAATGTGTTATAAACCGTTATTAATGTGTTATAAACGTTATTAATGTGTTATAAACGTTATTAATGTGTTATAAACCGTTATTAATGTGTTATAAACCGTTATTAATGTGTTATAAAAGGTTATTCAGTGAGATTTAAACAAACAAAATAATGATAATCTCTCCATGAATAAAGGTTTATAACATATAGGCTTATGTTATTATATATATAACATATATAAAAAATGTAAACTTGAATTTTCTTCATGATGTGTATGGAAAAAAATATAAATTAACGTTTATTTATTTACTTATTTATTTATCATATTTCTCTTTTTTCATCATTATTAAATACAAATAAAACTTAAGGGGAAGAAATTTTATAAAAATATGTATTATTTATTAAAATAATTATTTTAATAATTTATTCATTTTAATAAAGTATTTAATTTGTCAATGTATCAGTTAGTTATATTGTATGATATTATGTGATATTATATTACATTGTATTTAATTATATTACAGTGCGATATCTGTTTATGAGGTCATTGATATTTTATACTTTTACCTGACTGACTTTATTTGGTGGTTATTTATAGATATTTTATTTTGATATGTATTTATAAGATTCCACACACTCAGTTCTGACTACAAACTGTTGATAAATGTTGAATATTGAACAGAGATCCAGCAACAAGATGTATATAAAATAATATTTATATAGTATTCACCATGGCAACAAGCAGAAATGACCGTTTCATAAAGTTTTAGTATTTAGTTGTAATATAATATCACATAATATCATACAATATAACTAACTGATACATTGACAAATTAAATACTTTATTAAAATGAATACATTATTAAAATAATTATTTTAATAAATAATACATATTTTTATAACATTTCTTCCCCTTAAGTTTTATTTGTATTTAATAATGTTATTAGTAGAAAAAGAGAAAGATAATAAATGAATAAGTAAATAAATAAACATGTTAATTAAATCACCAATACACTCTGATTGAACGGAGCACTTACTGTAAGTTTAGTTATTTTATATATATATACATATATATATATATATATATATATATATATATATATATATATATATATATATATATATATATATATACTTTTATTGTGTGCAGGTTGATTCCAGGCCAGAGTTTCCAGCCTGCCCTGATCCTGGCCCCATATCGATGACATCATCACTAATCTGCTATATCAGAGGTATTCAACTAAAATTTAAAGAGGTCCAGTAAGAGAAAATTTCTTGAAGCAAAGGTCCAGAAGATCATAAAGTCTAACTAGTTATTGTGTTAAATATTTACGTAGCCTAGTAGTTGTATCAACATCTGCAAGCAATCAGTACCTGACTGTCAAATCAAATAAATGCAGTACAATTCAAAAACTTTTTGACAATATTTATTGTCACATAACATATAACTGAACATATGTATGTGTAAGGACTCTGCCCGGACTCTGGCCACGTGCACGTTTATGTTTCTCGTCACGTGTCTGCCCCGCCTTCGTCTGCTCCTGGGCGGCATCTACTGTGGTTTGTCCTGTCTTTAGTCTGCGTCCTGTTTCATGTTTTTAGTTATTAAACCCTGTTTTGATTTATGCTATCCTGCGTTTGGGTCCGCTCTGTTTCGTGTTCATGACAGTATGACTGTAGATATGTATAACGTTCTCTCATTAAATGAATAAAAGTAGGGCTACATTTCAAAATAAGAGAAAATAAATAAAATGTGAATATTGTGTGTTTAAATAAAGTGCTTAAATTTCCCTTTTATATCTCAGTGAGAGAACTGAGCTCTAGCTTGGCAGGATTTTAAACCTGGGCTTGAATTAAATTCAATTCAAGTTTATTTGTATAGCGCTTTTTACAATGGACATTGTCACAAAGCAGCTTTACAGAACATAAACATAAAACAAAAGATAAACATAAGGAGAAGTATAAAGAATTAATATAATAGAAATTCAAGATATATACAGTTCACAGTGTGTGTGTATGTATGTATGTATGTATGTGTGTATGTGTATTTGTCCCCAATGAGCAAGTCTGAGGAGGCTCAGGCAACAGTGGCAAGGAAAAACTCCCTTAGATTGGTAAAGGAAGAAACCTTGAGAGGAACCAGACTCAGGGGGAACCCATCCTCATATGGGTGACACTAGATGGTGTGGTTACAAATATACAAGTATCACAGAGTCCAAGTTGAGCCGGTAGATCTGTAGATGTCTCAGGGTTCTCACAGAGTCAGCCTTGTCTCAGTGGAGGTCCAAAAATTTCAATGCTTGAATGGAGTCAGGGCCGCTCTCATACACATGTGGAGGTGCTCATTAGTGACCCTGTAACCATATTTAGTTTGGATTATGTTCATTGTAGAGAAAGCTGCTTCGCAGTTGTATGTAGAGCCAAACATGGTCAGGATGTATAGGGCTACTTTCCTCCCGGGAAAGCCGGGAAAGCTGTCTCAGGGACGCTGTCTTCAGATTTGAGTGGAAATGTTTGTTCAAAACCTTTATGTTTTGTCTCATAATGGTGTTTCACATTGTCACTTTTAATAAGTGTCACTGTTTGTGTACATATGAGACACACTGGTTTAGTGTGAAGTGGGAAGTGTGAACAGAAATGAGTCTGTATATTCTGGATTAAATGTTTTCGCTGTCCACTTTTCTTTTTTTGGAGAGCGCCATTTGTTCTTTATTCTTTATTTCTCCGTCTCACTTGTCTGTTTCTCTCCCTTTCTCCGTCTCACTCGTCTGTTTCTCTCCCTTTGTTTTCTACATGTATCGCTATCTTTCTTTCATGTGTAACTTTACTCTGTGTACACTGTGTAAAATTCTCTCATCTGTCTTGCGCTGTTGAGTCGCAGTGTTTACTTCAGGAACGCACAGACTTGATTGGCTGAGTGGTGTCACGTGGGATGGCTTAACTCGCATGCAATTGGTCTGTGCGTTTCCACTACCTTTACCGTAAAGATTGCAAAAACTGTGCTAGAAAAAAATAGAAGCGCTTCGTCAAGTTTTAAATCATAACCTTTTGTTTTGGCCGTGGGTCCGGGTCCGGATTGGACAGCTTCTGGGTCCGGACCCGGACCGCGGTCTGCCTGTTAGTGACCTATGTGCTATATAAAGAGGAAGCAGAAGAAGGAAGAGGGTGTTAATAGTGGTGGTTGATTGTATTGTGATAGTTTGATTATTGTGGTTTTGTGATAGTTCTTGTTCCGGTTTTGACTTCTGCCTGTTTCTGACTCTGAGCTTGGTTTCCCCTTGGTATTATTGCTGTGGTTCCACTTTGTATATACACATATATATCACTGTATATTGTTCACTATGTCACTGACAGTAGGGGTCTGGCTGCCTCTTTTCTTTGGGAGTGGGTTCCTTTTTCCCCTGTGTGTTGTGGTAGGGAGTTAGGGAAGTTCTACTGTATTTTTTCTTGCTTTCAGGTAAGAATAGTTATCTAACTATTAGACCTTTTTGTTTATTATTTTGGCCTGGGCCCACCCTGAAGAGACGGCTGTGTACTGTTGGCTGTAAACATTATTTATATCTGTAACCAGGGCCGGCCCAAGGGGTTATGGGGCCCCAGGCGAGACCATGAAAATGGGCCCCACTGGTGTAAAAATTGTCATAGCAATGCAATTTGACAAGTGAAAATACAGAATAATTACTATAGGGTGATATAGTGTTCTGTATACTGTTTTTGATTTTTTTAGTATCTAAGAATTTTACCACAGTATACTATAGTAAATGATATTGTATACTAGTCTTTTTTTCATGTGGGTTCATTTTTAGGGTGATGGATATTTTTTACGTTTTTAAATTACACATTAAACAATGTAAAGTAGAACATACCTTTACTTTGAGCTTGCTTTTCTTCCTCTGCTTTTCTTTTTTCTCTTTTTAGCTCCTGAAAGATACCGTTTTGATGCCATAGTTTGCCTACAACTGCAACCTCACTAAAATAAGTCTTATTTTTTATCTGTAAGATGTAACGTGATCATTACGTTGTTATATGATACATTATCCATAATCCTAAACGTTTTATTTCCAAGCATGCGCAATGAGACATATTTTGATACCTCCGCAATCGTGTCATTAACATTATGCAAATTAGCCCACTCTGCTCCTATTTTGTAATGTTTTCTGTCTTTATTTATACTGATGTTTCGTATTTATTGTCGTTTTACTGTCGATTGTTGTGTGGAGAGTTTATAGTTTATCCTGTTGTTAAATCCCTCTGGGGTTTTGCATCTACCGTTTTTGTGATCCTGTGTTAATCAATAGGGTCCTTGCACACGCAGCACGTATTACTTGCTGATCGCGGCTTTGAGGATTGTGAAATTATACATTTATTTTTATGATTTATGGGCCCTTGTCTTTTCGTTGGGCCCCAGGCAACCGCCTGTGTTGCCTGTTGGACGGGCCGGCCCTGACCGTAACTATACAAATACACTTACCTAGCAACTCTTTGTGTCTTTTCTTTTGGTCATTTATAAAGGTAACAAATCACTGAATCCCGAGCTAAAACTCTGTTGAGCCCAACCCTAGACTGGGTTGTAACACCATGCACATGATGAAGAAAATTCAAGTGTACATTTGTTTATATATGTTATATATAACATAGACCTATATGTTATAAACCTTTATTCAGTGCAGAGATCATTTTGTTTGTTTAAATTTTTGATTAACATTTTAGAACACATTAATAATGGTTTATAACACATTAATAATGGTTTATAACACATTAATAATGGTTTATAACACTAACAGTTTATGACATTAATTACTGTTTATAACACATTAATAACAGTTTCCCAGCACAAGCTCAGCTCTCCACTTAGAACACATGCACGCCCATGAGAACTCGCACATGTAGGATGAGCCAGTGACTCTGACCAATTACAGCGCAGCAGACCTGGATAGGGGCGTGGTTAAAACAATTAGAAACAAAGCGGTCACTGCCACGTCATAACCCTTGTGGTGCTAATAATAATAATAATAATGATGATGATGATGATGAAGAATGGAACTGTAATAAATTGGGTTATTGATTCTGCTCGTGTGAGTTTTAGAGCTTAAATTCATTTCCAAATATAACGTACTGCAAGTTAAAAACAAAACCAACAATAAAAATAATTAGCAATTATATTACAATTTATATTCCTATTAAAGCTAGAAGAATAAAAATATATAAAATATAGCAGTTTTTTTATTTGCATTAGTGTATGAGGAGAAACACAAACACACAGGTCTCATGAAGCTCACACATTTATTTCAGTACAAAATAGAAAACAAAAAAACACTCCAGCTTTTTTTTTAGGACTGGAGCTCATAACCCAGAGGATCGAGCCCTTTATCCAACAACAGCAGAGACGACTCCCTCATCTTCTGGAGAAACTTCTGCAGCTCGTCTTTAGAGAACACCTACACACACACACACACACAAACACACACAATGATCACATTTCCTCACACAGAATGAAAGGTGTGTGTGTGTGTGAGACAGTGGGAGGAGTCTG
This sequence comes from Tachysurus vachellii, assembly GCF_030014155.1. NCBI lineage: Eukaryota > Metazoa > Chordata > Actinopteri > Siluriformes > Bagridae > Tachysurus > Tachysurus vachellii. The sequence goes on from NC_083475.1 coordinate 21,280,173, forward strand.
ACCTCATAAAGTCGGTGCTGGTCAGAGGTGATGATGTCAGCGAGGCGAAGACTCTCCTGGTGACGCTCGGTTCTCTGCAGCACCGTCAGCAGCAGGAACGTCATCATGGGCAAACACAAGCGCCGCAGCAGAGCCATCTGTATGGAGCGTTCTGAGTCCACGTCTGCGTCCTGAACAGAGAGGGAGAGAAAAATGATCCTAATGACTCTTCATTCTGGAAGATATTCAGGATAGGAGAGTAAATCTATAATGATGATGGTTTAGTTCAGGCCTGTGTGTGTGTGTGTGTGTGTGTGTGTGTGTGTGTGTGTGTTACCTCTCGGACATCCACCATCCAGCCTCCGTCCACAAACAGCAGCACGTTATAGATTCTCTCTTTCACCTCCTCAGTCAGAGCATCCAGCCGGCCCTGCCATTTCTCATAATCGGACTACACACGCGCACACACAGGCATACACACACACACGCACAGGCATACATACACACACACACACAGGCATACACACACACACGCACAGGCATACACACACACAGGCATACATACACACACGCATACACACACGCGCACACACAGGCATACACACAGGCATACACACACACGCATACACACACACACACGCACACACACACACACACACACACACACACGCATACACACACGCACACACACGCATACACAAAAACCCATACAAATAAAACACAAACTTTATACTAACACACAATACATTATATAGTAAATACACACATATATATATACACAAGAACAGTATAAACAAGAAACCCATAAATTTACACACACAAAAACACACGTTTCCTTTTTGATAGAACAAAAGCTACAGAGCAGATTTAATCGATAGGCAGTGTGTCTTAAACCAACATGACATTTCTACCACATTACTGTTCTTCTCATTGTGTGTGTGTGTGTGTGTGTGTGTGTGTGTGTGTGTGTGTGTGTGGCAGGTCAGCACCTTGTAGTCCTTCTCCTTCATCTCGTAGGCAACGGTCTCTTTGAAGTTGGCCTGGGTGGGTGGGGTGGGCTTCACAGGGGGTGAACTCATGTGTCTGAACCACTCATTAAAGGCTTCATGAGCTTCCTGTTCTCACACACACACACACACACACACACACACACACACACACACAGCTTTAAATAACACAAATATACTATGACATTCATTCTGCTATCTGTAACATGGTTGTGATGTCACAGCCCTGTCACATTCTGATTGGTCAGAAGGTTGCAACTAACAGCAGCTCAGACACTAGTGCAGTTTCATATCGCTGCGTTATTCTTATTGTTTCTATAGTAACCGCTCATACAGACGGACATTTATGAATAAATTGAGAAAAGTGTGTAATTGCTGATATGGTCAAGATATTTATCCAACATTTTATGGAAGGAGTCTCCAGTGTCAGCTCTCTCTCACCAGGTAGGCTCGGACACACAGGTGCTCTCGGATGGCGTTCTCGTCCTCGGCAGGCAGCGGCATGTTCATTCCATGCTCCTCCCACTGCCGGTAAATTTCCCGCATGGAATCTTCCGGAACCTTGGCGAAGACCAGCTTTGCAGCATCGTGTTTCTTAGCGGCTGTAAAAAAAAAAAAAAAAAAAGGAGGGAGGGAAATGTTTGTGTTTAATTTTGAAGTGTTTATTAATTAATAAGCTCTAGTTAAAAAATGATGGACGCACCCAGGAACTTCCTCATGATGGCGTTACTCTGCTTCAAGGCCTCGGCGTGCTGGGCGGGGTCAAACAGCAGCCAATCGATGACGTCGATCTTCTGACGATCCTCCTGTTAAATGTAGAGAAGCGAGAGAGAGAGAAATGGGAGAGGGGGAGAGACGTATCACCTAAATAACATGTTCTTGTTTGTTCTAGAAAAACTCGATATTTTTCAGTTTCACTATGTAAACGTGGGCGTCAAAATAATCCTGATCGCATCTCAGTGGTGATTCTCAAAAAGCATCATGAGGAAACCTCACGTATTTATTACGATGAGCTACAGAATGTGCTGTTAGATCAGGTGTGTGTTGTACCACTGTTGTGCCCGTGTCCAGTGCGGGAGTGAGGTCATGGTGAGAGAACAACTCTCCTTCGCTGTCTCTCACCGTCTCCACCACCGTCTTAGTGACCGCCGCAACGTCCAGACCTGAAACACACAAATACACACGATGAGAGCTGATCAATGGAGAAGACGGACGAACGGACAGATGGAGGAGTCGACGAGCGGACGAGCAAATCTACGGAAAGGTGAAAAGAATGATGGATGTACGGTTGAGCTGGATCTGTGGATGGATGGATGGATGGATGGATGGATGTGGTGCTTCTTCTCACCAGCTTGTCTTGCGAGCTCCAGGCAGCGCCTGCGCTGCTCGCTCTCCGTCACTTCCTCCATGAAGCGTGCGTACTGAGACACGCCAATATCCACGGGCAGGTGACTGACGTAGAATGCTATGAGCTCCACCTGCTTCTCCTTCACCAGAAGAGAGATGTAGGCTTTCAGCACGTCCATACACACCTCCTCCTACACACACACAGATTTGTGTTACAGCTGGAAAGGGACGGTTTAATGTGCACTTGTCAAAAGGAATCCTTTTGCAGTCTGAGTGACTCAAATGGATCAGTTCCGAAAAAATGATTCATTAAGCTTCAGTTTTTTCCAGGTGTGTAGTTTGATCACGCTTACAAATACAGCAAAAATACACAGCTTGAGATAATAAAGAAAAAAAAAAACAACTGCACATCTGTGTTTAGAAATGAACCATTTTCCCCACCAAGAGAATCAAATCGTGGTCTTGACTGAAATGATTCTCTGATTCAGTGAGAACAGAACTCAGAAGATTCAGCACATATGCAGTTGCAAATACAACTTTTACAATTTAGACGGTGTGTGTGCGTGTGTGTGTGTATGTGTGTGTGTGTGTGTGTGTATGAGAGTGTGTGTGTGTCATACCTGCAAAATTAAGAACTTAAAATGAAGCACAATTAAGAACATAAAGGGAAAAGACAACATTTGCTTCAAGTGAAAACGCAATTTTACCAAAATGTCTTGGAAATAATTTTTCTCTGTACAATTTGAGTGCCTTGGAACCAGGTGCGGTTCTAGACCTTTTTTTAGGGTGTCTCCAGTCCCCTGTCTGTGATCTCAGCCACCCTAAAACTAAGTATAATTTTTACTTTCATAAATAAACAATAAAAATGACGTTAAAATGCAGGACATGTCGTCGATGGGAAAGAAAATTATTTATCAGTTTGATCCAAGAGCGATTTTTTTTACTTTGCTTTGACGCGCGTGCGTTGTAGTCTTTCAAAAGTGCGTCTTCAGCTGTCTGCTTTATTTGAACAGAGAAGCACAGGTACGTGCAGCGTGCACGCGCAGTCAGAGCTGGAGGCGTTTAGCTATAACGTTAATCGGCGGAAAGACGGCAACCAAAAGCAGTGAAATTTCACTATTCTTATTACCAGAGTTGTCATATAATATATAATATAAAACTCTTCTTGTTTTAAATTCTCACTGAGGGCTAAAACCCCTAAAGATGAGACCCTAGAACTGCCCCTGATTGGAACCTTAATAAATTGATGAACACAAACATATAAGACGTGAGGATGATTGAGACGTGAGGCGTCATCTGCTTACTAGCGCTTCACATTCCAGTCCAGTTGGTGGCGGTGAATTCACCAAAAGTTGGTTTGCCATCCGCCATAAAAAGTCATTAGAAGTAGAGACGTGAGGCATCAGTTTGATAGATGGTTTACTACAGTGTGTCTAAAACCGCCGCCTAAACACTACTTCATCTAATTATATAATTCACCTAATTATTGGATGGAAGTTGGACGCAGCTGAGAGAAGTGCATGTGTGTGTGTGTGTGCATGTGTGTGTACATGAGTATGTGTGTGTGTACATGAGTATGTGTGTGTGTGTACGTGTATGTACGTGTGTGTGTGCATGTGTGTGTACGTGTGTGTATGTGTGTGTGTACGTGTGTGTGTGTATGTATGTGTGTGTACGTGTGTGTGTACATGTGTATGTGTACATGTATGTGTGTGTGTACGTGTGTGTGTGTGTGTACATGTGTATGTGTGTGTGTGTGTGTGTGTAAATGTATGTGTGTGTGTGTACATGTGTGTGTGTACATGTGTATGTGTGTACATGTGTATGTGTGTGTGTACATGTATATGTGTGTGTGTGTACATGTGTGTGTGTGTGTGTACATGTGTATGTGTGTGTACATGTGTATGTGTGTTTGTGTGTACGTGTGTATGTGTACGTGTGTGTGTACATGTGTATGTGTGTGTGTACATGTGTGTGTGTGTACATGTGTATGTGTGTATGTATATGTGTGTGTACATGTGTGTGTACATGTGTGTGTACATGTGTGTGTACATGTGTGTGTGTACATGTGTATGTGTGTGTGTGTACATGTGTATGTGTGTGTACATGTGTATGTGTGTATGTGTGTGTGTACATGTGTGTGTACATGTGTATGTGTGTGTGTGTGTGTGTGTGTGTGTACATGTGTGTGTACATGTGTATGTGTGTGTACATGTGTAAGTGTGTTTGTGTGTACATGTGTATGTGTACGTGTGTGTACATGTGTATGTGTGTGTGTACATGTGTATGTGTGTGTGTGTACATGTGTATGTATATGTGTGTGTACATGTGTGTGTGTACATGTGTATGTGTGTGTACATGTGTATGTGTGTATATGTGTGTGTACATGTGTGTGTACATGTGTATGTGTGTGTGTGTGTGTGTGTGTGTACCTTCAGCTGCATGCCCAGACTCCGATAGAACAGCACCAGGTGAGACATAAAACGCAGGAGATGAGCTGGTAATGGTGGCGTCTTTCCTAACCAACAACCAAACTCTTCCAGAAGACCTGACACACACACACACACACACTTAAAATGTGCCTTAACACCAGCCTGTACACACAACCTACACCAATCTTGCATTATTACCATCCAAGTCTCCGAGGATGACAAACTTCTGAATAACGTGATAATGCTCCTTGGTTGCGTCCAGAACTCTCTGTCAAACACACACATTAAATGTATTTATACACACACACACACACACACACACACACACACACACACACACACACACACACATTAAATGTATTTATACACACACACACACACACACACACACACACTTGAAAATAAAGCTTGAGAATGAATCTACGAGACTGACCTTTGACTCGGTTGCTAGTAGCTCCTCGAAGACTTTTTCCATCGTCCAGCTGAAAGTGAAAGAACAAAAGGATGGTGTTAATCCCACCATATAATACAGATGTGCTAACATTGACCTATAGTCTACAGTGAAGATGAAAGATTCATTTGCCTAGTAATCCTTTAAATGATGATGCTGACTTGTTCATCAAATGACTCATTGTAAATGAATCACTCAGTGCACATCACTGACCGATACAGATTTGTTCACTAAGTGACTCTTTTCAAAAAGATTGACTCAGTGCACATCACTGACCGATACAGATTCACTGATCTAATGATTCTTTTAAAAAAAAAAAAAAAAAAAGAAGAGATTTTTGTTAAAGGTGGGATGCACGATGTTTGAAAAATGCTTCAGAAAACTGAGTCGGGCCGGCAAACAAAACAAACGTAGCCAATTAGCAGAAAGGGGCGTGTCTTGTCAACACACGGGGGAGAGAGCATTCAGTGCGCATGTCTGACATTAGCATAAAGGGGCGTGTCTTGTCAATATGCGGCAAAGAGAGCATTCAGTGCGCATGTCTGACATTAGCCTCTGCCGTTACCTCTGCCTCGGGTTCTAGGTGTTGAACGTCGTCTTCCATGTGAAACGGAGATAAACCTTTCACGGTACAACACACAGTACTACAAAACCACATCTGTATTACCATAATATTACTTATTGTGTTCATTTACTGATAAAAATATCCCCTCGGCCAGCTGCGTATGTATGTGTGGGGTGGAGCTATCAAAACAGGGGTGACACCTATAGGGTTGGGTATCAAAAGAAATTTTCCGGTTCCGGTTCCAGTTCTGCCTTCGATTCCCGGTTCTGATTTCGATTCCATAATAAAAGAAATGTGAAAAATAATGCACAATACTTAAACAATTCCATTTGTGTTTATTAATCACTCTTTAAATATTTTAATCAGAGCATTTCAATTCATATCAATTTCATTCACTCACTCATTTTCTACCACTTATCCGAACTACCTCGGGTCACGGGGAGCCTGTGCCTATCTCAGGTGTCATCGGGCATCAAGGCAGGATACACCCTGGACGGAGTGCCAACCCATCGCAGGGCACACACACACACACACTCTCATTCACTCACACAATCACACACTACGGACAATTTTCCAGAGATGCCAATCAACCTACCATGCATGTCTTTGGACCAGGGGAGGAAACCGGAGTACCCGGAGGAAACCCCCGAGGCACGGGGAGAACATGCAAACTCCACACACACAAGGTGGAGGCGGGAATCGAACCCCGACCCTGGAGGTGTGAGGCAAACGTGCTAACCACTAAGACACCCCATGTATCAATTTAAATTTAAATAAATCCAACATCAAATTTAACATCCAGAATTACAACTTTTGTTGTACAACAAAACAGTTAGCAATTTTTCTGAAGAAAAATTAACACGTCTGCTTTCTCTGGGAGAAGACGAGACCTTTCCTGGCTTATTGTATCTCCAGCTGTGGAGAAAACCCTCTGACGGGGGAGATTTGCTTCATTGTGGTAGCTTTGGAAATGAATCCACACTTTAGACTTTTTTTAGACGTGAATGCTTGAAGCTGCCCTGCCACACGTATTTCATTACTTTTGTGGTAATGTCTGAAGTTCACCATGGACTCTAACATTTTTTTGAGGAAAAAACGCCTTGGTTCCCTTGTTTCAAGCCATTCTAGTGTGGTATAGAAAGCCTGTAGGAAGACTCAGCTCGATTTGCGCCTGTTCTCATGAATATTCAATGAGCTATGCTGCTTGGCTCCGATTGGCTAACCGCTAGGATATGAGAGCATGACTATTCGTTCACCCAGCGCAATAAGTAGCCTAGGCTAGAGGAAATTTGTTTACAATCACCTTGAATTGCGGCAGAACGGCTTCTTCACAAGCCCGTTGACGTTCAGCCATCTTTGCTGTATAGGAAACTCACTGAGCTACACGAATCCTGTGGGTGCGGTCTCAAGTGGGAGAGCTCATGAATATTAATGAGCTCGGTCACTCTGACGTCACACTGAGCAGCTTTTCCAACTGACCTGATTTCTCCCCTTATTTCTTTTAAGTGTCTAGAACTGACCGGGGAGGTAACAGTTCGTTTTCACATTCACGACACAACACAAACACATATGGACCTAACACATATCAGTAAAAACTAAAAAGTAAAAACGGTTTTGTGTGGAAGGGAACCTTTAACACAAAGCGTACCGCAGCACAGCAGCGCGAGTGACTGATTTCTGTGGTAAGCTGCGTTAATTTGGTTACGTGAATGTAAACAGTGTAAACAATTAAAATTCATGAGGTAAGACGTGGCTATTTAAAGTGACCGCTCCCAGTGCTTTGCACGTCATGGGCGTCGTTATAAAACAGAACCGGTTCTGAATAAGAACCGGTTCTCAGTTCCCAACCCTAGACACCTATTGTCACACCTAGGTGTGTTTTGTTTAGTTAATTTCAAATGTCAACACTGGCTTACAAACATCGTGCACCCCGCCTTTAATCAAATGACTTCAAATTAGCATTTTATTCTCTTCACAAGCTTGTTACTATCTTTAAACGTGATTTCTCTGGCAGTGAGCGTCCGGTGTAGATGAGCGCTCACCTGGCCTCCAGGTACTCTCTGGGAAGTTCATCCAATTCTTCACGGCTCAGTCCTGAGGATCGCAGCTCCTGCTCTAACAGTGAGTCCACCAACACACGGAAATAGGCCCAAACTGTGTCCTCCCATGACTCACATACCGGCAACAACTACATCAACAAAGGGAGAGAGAGAGAGAGAGAGTGAGAGAGAGAGAGAGTGAAACAACAGGGTTATAAAAAGGAGAACTGCAAAAAGAAGAAATCAAAGGGACGTTTAATTCAGACAACAATCACCTAGATATAAAAAAAGGAAAGCCGACATTTTCCGGACTGATTATCGGCTAACAGAAGAGCGGCTAAACTCTCAGGATAAGGACAGATTGGAGAAAAGGACAAATAAGCACACATTTACACAAGGCACCAAGGTAAGAACCTCCAAACTCTACACAATTGTAAATAAAATGATTTTCTATAATTAAGTTTAGCTTCTTCACTCAAACAGAGTGTGAGCCATGGCTGGTGAAATCAGGACAAACCTCCGTTTCCTGCTCATAACCTACCCAGAGGATGTGAAAGATAAACATGAATATAAACACGAGCAACTGAGAAAACACCCAGAAACTCTCCGAGCAGATATATCTAGAAAAGACAACGTCACTAATCTCCTGTTCTACACTCAAGACACTGAAGCCTGGTACAAGGCTCTCTGTAGCCACTACACAAACCATACAACAAGAAATATAAATGATGGCAGACAGATAAAAATAGAGGGAAATGACACGGACTCTAGTCCTCTGACTGTGAACATCTACCGCAGTGGAACAGTCATGTTCCAGGGAAGTGAAGCCAGACTCAGTTCTGTTCAAGATGACTTTGAAATCTTAAAAGCCCTGAGTAGGATTCAGCGCCATGGGCACCAAGACCACAACCCAGGGCACCAAGACCAGGACCGGGGGGACCAAGACCAGGACCAGGGGCACCAAGACCACAACCCGGGGAACCAAGATTATAACCCGGGGAACCAAGACCAGGGGCACCAAGACCAGGACCAGGGGCACCAAGACCAAGACCCGGGACACCGAGACCACAACCCAGGGCACCAAGATTACAACCCGGGGCACCGAGACCACGACCCGGGGCACCGAGACCACGACCCCCAGCTAGAGCCAGCAAGCCGACAGTGAAGGCCATGAAAGCCACATGTATGATGTAGGCATCTACAAGCATCTACCAGCTCCATATACCAATTAGGGTTGCAAAGGCTGGAAACTTTCCATGGGAATTAACGGGAATATATGGAAATAAACTGGGAATTTAAAAAAAAAAAATGCAGAGTTGCCTATAACAAGGAACTTAAATGTGCTTAAAAAAATCTTTTTTTTTTTTCATAATTTTGTTTAAAACAACAAGACTTAATGCCATTTAAGTTGAATTTGTACCCTGCGTTCCTCGGTCACTCGCACACTGCTTACTGGAGGGCCATTGAGGCCAAACCCCCAGCAGGTACTTGTGTTCTTCCATAACATGCACAGTAACACTTTATTTTAGGGTCATTTAACTAGTTGCTTATTAGCATGAATATTAATAGAATATTGGCTGTTTATTTTTAAGTTATTAAGCACATATTAATGCCTTATTCTACATTCTGAATTGTACCTAAGGTGGGGGATGCTTTCATTTTACAGCAATTATAGGGAAATATATTTATTACAATTATCAAGTTTATTACAAGCATAATAATGTTTATTATGCTTTTGTGTGACTCAATGAAATAATCAATTAAAGTTCTACTTACAATTAAATCAGTCAAGAGGTCATTTTTTAAATTTGTATTACCTTACATGCATGTCTCTTATGACCAAACAACATGTTTATTTATGTTTGTATATGATATAGTTTATGTAAGTGCACTATATGCTTGACTTTTATTTTGTATCTTTTTGAGAATGCATTTCCGGGTCATGGTGCTTCATTGGGGTTCAAGTGTATAAATCTCACTCCATTTCCTGTTCCTTAGTGTGTATGGGAAGAGGGGGGAAGTAAGTGGGAAAGCTTACTTTCTGTTGACCGTAAAACTTTATTGGCGTATTTTAATGTGGCTTTCATATAGACTCCAACATAATCAGTCAACAATTGTGTCTTTAGTGTTTTGCATCATTGTTTATGAGTTTGTGGTTTTCGTCAGTTTGTACAACATGTATGTCGTCCTTTCAATAAATGTGAATAAGGAACAAGTGGAACGCGTCAGCAATGCTTCTTCCTGCTACGTCGCCTCTCAGTGGTTATAGGTTGCCGCTACAGTTTATATACATTTCCCTATATTTCCAAATAACTCCCATAAATTCCCGTAAAGTTTCTAATTTGGAATATTTCCATAATTCCCCAGATTAAGTTCCCGTGGAAAGTTTCTGGAAATTTATCGGAAACTTTCTGCCCCTTTGCAACCCTAATACCAATACATACACATTGTGAACTAAATATTCATTCATTCATTCATTCATTCATTCATTCATCTTCTACCGCTTATCCGAACTACCTCGGGTCACAGGGAGCCTGTGCCTATCTCAGGCGTCATCGGGCATCAAGGCAGGATACACCCTGGACGGAGTGCCAACCCATCACAGGGCACACACACACTCATGCTCGTGCTAACCACTAAGACACCGTGACCCCCATGAACTAAATATATCTAATATTAATCTTGAATTTTGTATTCTATTAATCTTTATAGTAATCTTTATAATAACCTTTTGTTCTACGTTTATGTTCTGTAAAGCTGCTTTGAGACGACGTCCACTGTTAAAAGCGCTATACAAATAAACTAGAATTGAATATTATCCAGAGTAATGTACAAAAGTGCTGTGAAGTCTCTATCTAAACAGTCACAGAATAAACAAGTGCTAGTGTAAGTATCACAGGAAAAGTCTGTCTGAAGACAGCCAGTGACTCTGTGGTTGTGACATCGAGACATTACACAGACACACAAACACGAGGTCAGACGTGACGTTACCTGTCGGAGATTTCCGCTCAGCACGGCGTAGATGGCTCGCTCGTACCTGTTGAACTGCTCCTGTAAAGCCACACGTCCACATAACACACATCAGACACTAAAGTACGCTACACACTACACAGAGCTGCACACACTCACCATTCAGCTAAAGCTCGGACTAGTTTTCTCTTCTTCTTGTCTTTGTATTTCGAGGCTTTGACAATACTGTATGCTAACAATCCATGTCAAAGTAGTCGAGAAGTGTCAAGTTGAGAGAGAGAGAAATACAGATGAGAGAGGAGGAGAGAAAAACAAAAAACAGACAGACGGACGGACAGAGAACGGGAAAGCATGACAGAGAGAGAGGGAGAGAAGGAGTGAGAGAAAGCGATATAGACGTGAGAGAGGAAGAGAGATGAAAAACAAAATGGAGAATGAGACAGAGGTAGGCAGATGTGACAAAAAGGGAGAGGCACAGACACACAGACAGATGTGAGACAGGCAGACAGACAGAGACAGATGACAGACAGGCAGACAGAGACAGATGACAGACAGACAGACAGAGACAGATGACAGACAGACAAACAGACAGAGAGACAGATGTGAGACAGACCGATAGAGAGACAGAACTCTGTTGGTGAGACAGATCAGTGTGAAATTCTCACCTCCTCTGCCATCCTCCAACAGCACAATTTCCACACACACCGCTGCGGATTTCCCTCCACTGGCTGCAGTTCCGCCGCACCTACACACACACACGATGAAGAACACCACTGTATAAAAGGAAATATGTTTTAGGTAATTCTTACTAAATACTCATTGTGTGTGTGTGTGTGTGTGTTTGGGGGGGGGGGGGGGTGCATGCCTGTGTGTGTGTGTGCGGGTGGGTGTATGTGCATGTGGGTGTGTGTGTGTCTGTGTGTGTGTGTGCATGTGGGTGGGGCGGGTGTATGCGTGTTTGTGTGTGTGTGTGTGTGGTGGGGTGTGTGAGAGTGTGAGAGTGTGTGTAGGTGTGTGTGTATGTGGGTGTGTGTGTGGGGGTGTATGTGTGTGTGTGCGCATGCGTGTGTAGATGTGTGCGTGTGTGCATGTGTGTGTGAATGTGTCTGTGTGTGCATGTGGGTAGGTGTGTGGGGGTGTGTGTGTGTCTGTGTGCATGTGTGAGTGTGTATGTGTTCCTGTGGGTGGGAGTGTGGGGTTGGGTGTGTGTGTGTTTTCGTGTGTGGGTATGTGTGCGCGTGCGCGTGGGTGTGTGTGCGCGTGCGCATGTGTGTGTGTGTGGGTGTGTGTGCATGCGTGTGTGTGGGTGTGTGTGTGCGCATGCGTGTGTGTGGGTGTGTGCGTGCACATGCATGTGTGTGGGTGTGTGTGCGCATGCATGTGTGTGGGTGTGCGCGTGTGCATGCGTGTGTGTGGGTGTGCGCGTGTGCATGCGTGTGTGTGGGTGTGTGTGCGCATGTGTGTGTGTGGGTGTGTGTGTGCACATGCATGTGTGTGGGTCTGTGCGTGCGCATGCATGTGTGTGGGTCTGTGCGTGCGCATGCATGTGTGTGGGTGTGTGCGTGCGCATGCATGTGTGTGGGTGTGTGCGTGCGCATGCATGTGTGTGGGTGTGTGCGTGCGCATGCATGTGTGTGGGTGTGTGTGTGTGTGTGTGAGAGAGAGAGAAAACTCTGACCTTCACTGTAGTTGGGGTCATGATAAAGTTTCCAACCCTCCAGGGTGGCAGCACGCCAGGCCTGACCACATCTCTTACACAGCCTCTGAGCCTACACACACACACACATACACACACACACACACACACACACACACACACACAGAATGGGAGAAATAAAGTCTGTGTGTGTTGCAATTAATAAAATCAACATACTGAAAAGAAATTGTATATTAAAAATCTGTCTCTCTCTCTCTCTCTCTCTGTTTTTATTTATCTCTCCACTTTTCTATCACTCACTCCCTCAGTTTGTCTGTATCTGTCTCTCTCTCTCTCACACACACACACACACACACACACACCTCATCAGTCATGCCGGCGCGGATGAGTGTGTAGATGTATCTGAGCAGACGGGCGTCGTCTTCTCGGTCCAGGTCTGCCAGGGGCCGTTTCTGTCTGATGGGGGCGTCGGGGTCCAGCTCGGTCACCAGCGGTCTGCTGAAGGACGCACTGGTCTGATCCCTCCTCAGCTTCAGTGTGTGTAGAGTGTTCTCCCTACACAC